>NW_027443004.1:0-65594 GCF_048569485.1 Anomaloglossus baeobatrachus | reverse complement strand
AAAGCCCTTTCATCATCCCCAAACCCTAATCTTTTCCCTTTCCTTCCCAGCCCCCAAACCCTGCCCTCTGTACCTTTCTCACCACCCGCTTCCCTTCTCCTGTCATCCCCCTACCACCCGGGAAAAAAAGAGATTGCCCCCTCCTTCCACTAGCCCACCCTCCCACCCAAAGAACAACTTCTTCTGCGCAGCTTGTTTTCTAGGCAGCAGCGCTATTGTGATGTCATCGGGGGGCATTGTGACAAGCCGCCAGTGTTCCGTCTCTTCATGTTGTGCACAGTTCAAACGGAAAATACATCAACAGGCAGACTACAGAAAAGCTTACTATCAAAGGTTAGAGGGGGGCTTTCTCAGAGGGCTTTTTACAGTTTTTCTATTCCCAATTAGCCGTTTAAGTGTACTTATTGAAAGTAGTAATTCTTTCATAGGCCGCCCTTTCTTAGTATTTGACGTTCCTTATATTGCGGTATGAGGCTTCGCAGTAGGTTGCAAACATTCATCACCCATGACTGTCCCCAATTGAGCTCAGAAGCTCAATGTCTATCATGACCTCTCTTTTAGAATGTCCAAGAGCAAGCAAACTATTCCTCCAGGAGAGGGCGCCAACAGACTACTAAAGAGATCATCATTACTCAAAGAAAACCCCAAAAACCAATGCATGATAGGAATAAACAGGTAACTTTCTTTGGAGTGGAAGCGGAGAGATCGCACCAGATGCCAATTCTAGATGTTATCACACCTGTGGTCACTGCAGCAGCAGGTGAATCCACTTTGTCCAAAAGGGATCTATTCCATTCAATTGCAAATGATCTAGATAAGACAGAGAACTGCAGCACGGGGACATAGCCGAGTTGGTCAGGTTGAGTGGTGATGAGTTTGCTATTTGGATGAATAAAGAAAGTCAAAAGTGTGAAAGATAAAAAACAAAAGGAGGAAGTGTGAAAAGTGAATGGGCCAAATTGAGGTGCATATGAAGACGTATGCTTTCTTCCAATTCATTAAATCGGGCTAATATGAATCAGGTGAATTGAGTTCTGCTTTTGGAAACTGGGTTAAGAAGGGGTGCACCGTTCCTGGAGGTACTGCAATACCAGGTCAATGCGTGGAGTGGACAGAGCAAGCTCTTTTTCCATCTCCCTGTTCTAAAAATCCATTTAATATATGGTCCCCAGATAGGGGACGTATCAGATATTAAACTGATAAGAACAGATACTACACTTGATCTTAGCCAAAAGGCCGAGAAGCGATAACCAGAATTGGTTTGGGCCTCGAGTGGCACCCTGGCCTATGCCGGACACATCTTAGGGAGAGAGAGCGAGAGGGAGACAAACCCACGCCTACACAAGACATTTTGTCACCCAAGCCAACCCTTGAAAAGGCTGCTTTGCAGAGCCAAAACAAGAAGAATGGTGCGTTTTGCAGCCGCCGCCCACTGCAATGAATCTGAATAACTCCTCCTTTAGGGCGCAAGCAACTCCCCTCCCCCTTGCAGTCTTTCCAATTCACGATACAAAAAGACGGACAGGACAGGTTGCCTGACTTTCCGTCACTGCCACCCTTTGCCATCCTTACCCGTAGAAAGCCCTTTCATCATCCCCAAACCCTAATCTTTTCCCTTTCCTTCCCAGCCCCCAAACCCTGCCCTCTGTACCTTTCTCACCACCCGCTTCCCTTCTCCTGTCATCCCCCTACCACCCGGGAAAAAAAGAGATTGCCCCCTCCTTCCACTAGCCCACCCTCCCACCCAAAGAACAACTTCTTCTGCGCAGCTTGTTTTCTAGGCAGCAGCGCTATTGTGATGTCATCGGGGGGCATTGTGACAAGCCGCCAGTGTTCCGTCTCTTCATGTTGTGCACAGTTCAAACGGAAAATACATCAACAGGCAGACTACAGAAAAGCTTACTATCAAAGGTTAGAGGGGGGCTTTCTCAGAGGGCTTTTTACAGTTTTTCTATTCCCAATTAGCCGTTTAAGTGTACTTATTGAAAGTAGTAATTCTTTCATAGGCCGCCCTTTCTTAGTATTTGACGTTCCTTATATTGCGGTATGAGGCTTCGCAGTAGGTTGCAAACATTCATCACCCATGACTGTCCCCAATTGAGCTCAGAAGCTCAATGTCTATCATGACCTCTCTTTTAGAATGTCCAAGAGCAAGCAAACTATTCCTCCAGGAGAGGGCGCCAACAGACTACTAAAGAGATCATCATTACTCAAAGAAAACCCCAAAAACCAATGCATGATAGGAATAAACAGGTAACTTTCTTTGGAGTGGAAGCGGAGAGATCGCACCAGATGCCAATTCTAGATGTTATCACACCTGTGGTCACTGCAGCAGCAGGTGAATCCACTTTGTCCAAAAGGGATCTATTCCATTCAATTGCAAATGATCTAGATAAGACAGAGAACTGCAGCACGGGGACATAGCCGAGTTGGTCAGGTTGAGTGGTGATGAGTTTGCTATTTGGATGAATAAAGAAAGTCAAAAGTGTGAAAGATAAAAAACAAAAGGAGGAAGTGTGAAAAGTGAATGGGCCAAATTGAGGTGCATATGAAGACGTATGCTTTCTTCCAATTCATTAAATCGGGCTAATATGAATCAGGTGAATTGAGTTCTGCTTTTGGAAACTGGGTTAAGAAGGGGTGCACCGTTCCTGGAGGTACTGCAATACCAGGTCAATGCGTGGAGTGGACAGAGCAAGCTCTTTTTCCATCTCCCTGTTCTAAAAATCCATTTAATATATGGTCCCCAGATAGGGGACGTATCAGATATTAAACTGATAAGAACAGATACTACACTTGATCTTAGCCAAAAGGCCGAGAAGCGATAACCAGAATTGGTTTGGGCCTCGAGTGGCACCCTGGCCTATGCCGGACACATCTTAGGGAGAGAGAGCGAGAGGGAGACAAACCCACGCCTACACAAGACATTTTGTCACCCAAGCCAACCCTTGAAAAGGCTGCTTTGCAGAGCCAAAACAAGAAGAATGGTGCGTTTTGCAGCCGCCGCCCACTGCAATGAATCTGAATAACTCCTCCTTTAGGGCGCAAGCAACTCCCCTCCCCCTTGCAGTCTTTCCAATTCACGATACAAAAAGACGGACAGGACAGGTTGCCTGACTTTCCGTCACTGCCACCCTTTGCCATCCTTACCCGTAGAAAGCCCTTTCATCATCCCCAAACCCTAATCTTTTCCCTTTCCTTCCCAGCCCCCAAACCCTGCCCTCTGTACCTTTCTCACCACCCGCTTCCCTTCTCCTGTCATCCCCCTACCACCCGGGAAAAAAAGAGATTGCCCCCTCCTTCCACTAGCCCACCCTCCCACCCAAAGAACAACTTCTTCTGCGCAGCTTGTTTTCTAGGCAGCAGCGCTATTGTGATGTCATCGGGGGGCATTGTGACAAGCCGCCAGTGTTCCGTCTCTTCATGTTGTGCACAGTTCAAACGGAAAATACATCAACAGGCAGACTACAGAAAAGCTTACTATCAAAGGTTAGAGGGGGGCTTTCTCAGAGGGCTTTTTACAGTTTTTCTATTCCCAATTAGCCGTTTAAGTGTACTTATTGAAAGTAGTAATTCTTTCATAGGCCGCCCTTTCTTAGTATTTGACGTTCCTTATATTGCGGTATGAGGCTTCGCAGTAGGTTGCAAACATTCATCACCCATGACTGTCCCCAATTGAGCTCAGAAGCTCAATGTCTATCATGACCTCTCTTTTAGAATGTCCAAGAGCAAGCAAACTATTCCTCCAGGAGAGGGCGCCAACAGACTACTAAAGAGATCATCATTACTCAAAGAAAACCCCAAAAACCAATGCATGATAGGAATAAACAGGTAACTTTCTTTGGAGTGGAAGCGGAGAGATCGCACCAGATGCCAATTCTAGATGTTATCACACCTGTGGTCACTGCAGCAGCAGGTGAATCCACTTTGTCCAAAAGGGATCTATTCCATTCAATTGCAAATGATCTAGATAAGACAGAGAACTGCAGCACGGGGACATAGCCGAGTTGGTCAGGTTGAGTGGTGATGAGTTTGCTATTTGGATGAATAAAGAAAGTCAAAAGTGTGAAAGATAAAAAACAAAAGGAGGAAGTGTGAAAAGTGAATGGGCCAAATTGAGGTGCATATGAAGACGTATGCTTTCTTCCAATTCATTAAATCGGGCTAATATGAATCAGGTGAATTGAGTTCTGCTTTTGGAAACTGGGTTAAGAAGGGGTGCACCGTTCCTGGAGGTACTGCAATACCAGGTCAATGCGTGGAGTGGACAGAGCAAGCTCTTTTTCCATCTCCCTGTTCTAAAAATCCATTTAATATATGGTCCCCAGATAGGGGACGTATCAGATATTAAACTGATAAGAACAGATACTACACTTGATCTTAGCCAAAAGGCCGAGAAGCGATAACCAGAATTGGTTTGGGCCTCGAGTGGCACCCTGGCCTATGCCGGACACATCTTAGGGAGAGAGAGCGAGAGGGAGACAAACCCACGCCTACACAAGACATTTTGTCACCCAAGCCAACCCTTGAAAAGGCTGCTTTGCAGAGCCAAAACAAGAAGAATGGTGCGTTTTGCAGCCGCCGCCCACTGCAATGAATCTGAATAACTCCTCCTTTAGGGCGCAAGCAACTCCCCTCCCCCTTGCAGTCTTTCCAATTCACGATACAAAAAGACGGACAGGACAGGTTGCCTGACTTTCCGTCACTGCCACCCTTTGCCATCCTTACCCGTAGAAAGCCCTTTCATCATCCCCAAACCCTAATCTTTTCCCTTTCCTTCCCAGCCCCCAAACCCTGCCCTCTGTACCTTTCTCACCACCCGCTTCCCTTCTCCTGTCATCCCCCTACCACCCGGGAAAAAAAGAGATTGCCCCCTCCTTCCACTAGCCCACCCTCCCACCCAAAGAACAACTTCTTCTGCGCAGCTTGTTTTCTAGGCAGCAGCGCTATTGTGATGTCATCGGGGGGCATTGTGACAAGCCGCCAGTGTTCCGTCTCTTCATGTTGTGCACAGTTCAAACGGAAAATACATCAACAGGCAGACTACAGAAAAGCTTACTATCAAAGGTTAGAGGGGGGCTTTCTCAGAGGGCTTTTTACAGTTTTTCTATTCCCAATTAGCCGTTTAAGTGTACTTATTGAAAGTAGTAATTCTTTCATAGGCCGCCCTTTCTTAGTATTTGACGTTCCTTATATTGCGGTATGAGGCTTCGCAGTAGGTTGCAAACATTCATCACCCATGACTGTCCCCAATTGAGCTCAGAAGCTCAATGTCTATCATGACCTCTCTTTTAGAATGTCCAAGAGCAAGCAAACTATTCCTCCAGGAGAGGGCGCCAACAGACTACTAAAGAGATCATCATTACTCAAAGAAAACCCCAAAAACCAATGCATGATAGGAATAAACAGGTAACTTTCTTTGGAGTGGAAGCGGAGAGATCGCACCAGATGCCAATTCTAGATGTTATCACACCTGTGGTCACTGCAGCAGCAGGTGAATCCACTTTGTCCAAAAGGGATCTATTCCATTCAATTGCAAATGATCTAGATAAGACAGAGAACTGCAGCACGGGGACATAGCCGAGTTGGTCAGGTTGAGTGGTGATGAGTTTGCTATTTGGATGAATAAAGAAAGTCAAAAGTGTGAAAGATAAAAAACAAAAGGAGGAAGTGTGAAAAGTGAATGGGCCAAATTGAGGTGCATATGAAGACGTATGCTTTCTTCCAATTCATTAAATCGGGCTAATATGAATCAGGTGAATTGAGTTCTGCTTTTGGAAACTGGGTTAAGAAGGGGTGCACCGTTCCTGGAGGTACTGCAATACCAGGTCAATGCGTGGAGTGGACAGAGCAAGCTCTTTTTCCATCTCCCTGTTCTAAAAATCCATTTAATATATGGTCCCCAGATAGGGGACGTATCAGATATTAAACTGATAAGAACAGATACTACACTTGATCTTAGCCAAAAGGCCGAGAAGCGATAACCAGAATTGGTTTGGGCCTCGAGTGGCACCCTGGCCTATGCCGGACACATCTTAGGGAGAGAGAGCGAGAGGGAGACAAACCCACGCCTACACAAGACATTTTGTCACCCAAGCCAACCCTTGAAAAGGCTGCTTTGCAGAGCCAAAACAAGAAGAATGGTGCGTTTTGCAGCCGCCGCCCACTGCAATGAATCTGAATAACTCCTCCTTTAGGGCGCAAGCAACTCCCCTCCCCCTTGCAGTCTTTCCAATTCACGATACAAAAAGACGGACAGGACAGGTTGCCTGACTTTCCGTCACTGCCACCCTTTGCCATCCTTACCCGTAGAAAGCCCTTTCATCATCCCCAAACCCTAATCTTTTCCCTTTCCTTCCCAGCCCCCAAACCCTGCCCTCTGTACCTTTCTCACCACCCGCTTCCCTTCTCCTGTCATCCCCCTACCACCCGGGAAAAAAAGAGATTGCCCCCTCCTTCCACTAGCCCACCCTCCCACCCAAAGAACAACTTCTTCTGCGCAGCTTGTTTTCTAGGCAGCAGCGCTATTGTGATGTCATCGGGGGGCATTGTGACAAGCCGCCAGTGTTCCGTCTCTTCATGTTGTGCACAGTTCAAACGGAAAATACATCAACAGGCAGACTACAGAAAAGCTTACTATCAAAGGTTAGAGGGGGGCTTTCTCAGAGGGCTTTTTACAGTTTTTCTATTCCCAATTAGCCGTTTAAGTGTACTTATTGAAAGTAGTAATTCTTTCATAGGCCGCCCTTTCTTAGTATTTGACGTTCCTTATATTGCGGTATGAGGCTTCGCAGTAGGTTGCAAACATTCATCACCCATGACTGTCCCCAATTGAGCTCAGAAGCTCAATGTCTATCATGACCTCTCTTTTAGAATGTCCAAGAGCAAGCAAACTATTCCTCCAGGAGAGGGCGCCAACAGACTACTAAAGAGATCATCATTACTCAAAGAAAACCCCAAAAACCAATGCATGATAGGAATAAACAGGTAACTTTCTTTGGAGTGGAAGCGGAGAGATCGCACCAGATGCCAATTCTAGATGTTATCACACCTGTGGTCACTGCAGCAGCAGGTGAATCCACTTTGTCCAAAAGGGATCTATTCCATTCAATTGCAAATGATCTAGATAAGACAGAGAACTGCAGCACGGGGACATAGCCGAGTTGGTCAGGTTGAGTGGTGATGAGTTTGCTATTTGGATGAATAAAGAAAGTCAAAAGTGTGAAAGATAAAAAACAAAAGGAGGAAGTGTGAAAAGTGAATGGGCCAAATTGAGGTGCATATGAAGACGTATGCTTTCTTCCAATTCATTAAATCGGGCTAATATGAATCAGGTGAATTGAGTTCTGCTTTTGGAAACTGGGTTAAGAAGGGGTGCACCGTTCCTGGAGGTACTGCAATACCAGGTCAATGCGTGGAGTGGACAGAGCAAGCTCTTTTTCCATCTCCCTGTTCTAAAAATCCATTTAATATATGGTCCCCAGATAGGGGACGTATCAGATATTAAACTGATAAGAACAGATACTACACTTGATCTTAGCCAAAAGGCCGAGAAGCGATAACCAGAATTGGTTTGGGCCTCGAGTGGCACCCTGGCCTATGCCGGACACATCTTAGGGAGAGAGAGCGAGAGGGAGACAAACCCACGCCTACACAAGACATTTTGTCACCCAAGCCAACCCTTGAAAAGGCTGCTTTGCAGAGCCAAAACAAGAAGAATGGTGCGTTTTGCAGCCGCCGCCCACTGCAATGAATCTGAATAACTCCTCCTTTAGGGCGCAAGCAACTCCCCTCCCCCTTGCAGTCTTTCCAATTCACGATACAAAAAGACGGACAGGACAGGTTGCCTGACTTTCCGTCACTGCCACCCTTTGCCATCCTTACCCGTAGAAAGCCCTTTCATCATCCCCAAACCCTAATCTTTTCCCTTTCCTTCCCAGCCCCCAAACCCTGCCCTCTGTACCTTTCTCACCACCCGCTTCCCTTCTCCTGTCATCCCCCTACCACCCGGGAAAAAAAGAGATTGCCCCCTCCTTCCACTAGCCCACCCTCCCACCCAAAGAACAACTTCTTCTGCGCAGCTTGTTTTCTAGGCAGCAGCGCTATTGTGATGTCATCGGGGGGCATTGTGACAAGCCGCCAGTGTTCCGTCTCTTCATGTTGTGCACAGTTCAAACGGAAAATACATCAACAGGCAGACTACAGAAAAGCTTACTATCAAAGGTTAGAGGGGGGCTTTCTCAGAGGGCTTTTTACAGTTTTTCTATTCCCAATTAGCCGTTTAAGTGTACTTATTGAAAGTAGTAATTCTTTCATAGGCCGCCCTTTCTTAGTATTTGACGTTCCTTATATTGCGGTATGAGGCTTCGCAGTAGGTTGCAAACATTCATCACCCATGACTGTCCCCAATTGAGCTCAGAAGCTCAATGTCTATCATGACCTCTCTTTTAGAATGTCCAAGAGCAAGCAAACTATTCCTCCAGGAGAGGGCGCCAACAGACTACTAAAGAGATCATCATTACTCAAAGAAAACCCCAAAAACCAATGCATGATAGGAATAAACAGGTAACTTTCTTTGGAGTGGAAGCGGAGAGATCGCACCAGATGCCAATTCTAGATGTTATCACACCTGTGGTCACTGCAGCAGCAGGTGAATCCACTTTGTCCAAAAGGGATCTATTCCATTCAATTGCAAATGATCTAGATAAGACAGAGAACTGCAGCACGGGGACATAGCCGAGTTGGTCAGGTTGAGTGGTGATGAGTTTGCTATTTGGATGAATAAAGAAAGTCAAAAGTGTGAAAGATAAAAAACAAAAGGAGGAAGTGTGAAAAGTGAATGGGCCAAATTGAGGTGCATATGAAGACGTATGCTTTCTTCCAATTCATTAAATCGGGCTAATATGAATCAGGTGAATTGAGTTCTGCTTTTGGAAACTGGGTTAAGAAGGGGTGCACCGTTCCTGGAGGTACTGCAATACCAGGTCAATGCGTGGAGTGGACAGAGCAAGCTCTTTTTCCATCTCCCTGTTCTAAAAATCCATTTAATATATGGTCCCCAGATAGGGGACGTATCAGATATTAAACTGATAAGAACAGATACTACACTTGATCTTAGCCAAAAGGCCGAGAAGCGATAACCAGAATTGGTTTGGGCCTCGAGTGGCACCCTGGCCTATGCCGGACACATCTTAGGGAGAGAGAGCGAGAGGGAGACAAACCCACGCCTACACAAGACATTTTGTCACCCAAGCCAACCCTTGAAAAGGCTGCTTTGCAGAGCCAAAACAAGAAGAATGGTGCGTTTTGCAGCCGCCGCCCACTGCAATGAATCTGAATAACTCCTCCTTTAGGGCGCAAGCAACTCCCCTCCCCCTTGCAGTCTTTCCAATTCACGATACAAAAAGACGGACAGGACAGGTTGCCTGACTTTCCGTCACTGCCACCCTTTGCCATCCTTACCCGTAGAAAGCCCTTTCATCATCCCCAAACCCTAATCTTTTCCCTTTCCTTCCCAGCCCCCAAACCCTGCCCTCTGTACCTTTCTCACCACCCGCTTCCCTTCTCCTGTCATCCCCCTACCACCCGGGAAAAAAAGAGATTGCCCCCTCCTTCCACTAGCCCACCCTCCCACCCAAAGAACAACTTCTTCTGCGCAGCTTGTTTTCTAGGCAGCAGCGCTATTGTGATGTCATCGGGGGGCATTGTGACAAGCCGCCAGTGTTCCGTCTCTTCATGTTGTGCACAGTTCAAACGGAAAATACATCAACAGGCAGACTACAGAAAAGCTTACTATCAAAGGTTAGAGGGGGGCTTTCTCAGAGGGCTTTTTACAGTTTTTCTATTCCCAATTAGCCGTTTAAGTGTACTTATTGAAAGTAGTAATTCTTTCATAGGCCGCCCTTTCTTAGTATTTGACGTTCCTTATATTGCGGTATGAGGCTTCGCAGTAGGTTGCAAACATTCATCACCCATGACTGTCCCCAATTGAGCTCAGAAGCTCAATGTCTATCATGACCTCTCTTTTAGAATGTCCAAGAGCAAGCAAACTATTCCTCCAGGAGAGGGCGCCAACAGACTACTAAAGAGATCATCATTACTCAAAGAAAACCCCAAAAACCAATGCATGATAGGAATAAACAGGTAACTTTCTTTGGAGTGGAAGCGGAGAGATCGCACCAGATGCCAATTCTAGATGTTATCACACCTGTGGTCACTGCAGCAGCAGGTGAATCCACTTTGTCCAAAAGGGATCTATTCCATTCAATTGCAAATGATCTAGATAAGACAGAGAACTGCAGCACGGGGACATAGCCGAGTTGGTCAGGTTGAGTGGTGATGAGTTTGCTATTTGGATGAATAAAGAAAGTCAAAAGTGTGAAAGATAAAAAACAAAAGGAGGAAGTGTGAAAAGTGAATGGGCCAAATTGAGGTGCATATGAAGACGTATGCTTTCTTCCAATTCATTAAATCGGGCTAATATGAATCAGGTGAATTGAGTTCTGCTTTTGGAAACTGGGTTAAGAAGGGGTGCACCGTTCCTGGAGGTACTGCAATACCAGGTCAATGCGTGGAGTGGACAGAGCAAGCTCTTTTTCCATCTCCCTGTTCTAAAAATCCATTTAATATATGGTCCCCAGATAGGGGACGTATCAGATATTAAACTGATAAGAACAGATACTACACTTGATCTTAGCCAAAAGGCCGAGAAGCGATAACCAGAATTGGTTTGGGCCTCGAGTGGCACCCTGGCCTATGCCGGACACATCTTAGGGAGAGAGAGCGAGAGGGAGACAAACCCACGCCTACACAAGACATTTTGTCACCCAAGCCAACCCTTGAAAAGGCTGCTTTGCAGAGCCAAAACAAGAAGAATGGTGCGTTTTGCAGCCGCCGCCCACTGCAATGAATCTGAATAACTCCTCCTTTAGGGCGCAAGCAACTCCCCTCCCCCTTGCAGTCTTTCCAATTCACGATACAAAAAGACGGACAGGACAGGTTGCCTGACTTTCCGTCACTGCCACCCTTTGCCATCCTTACCCGTAGAAAGCCCTTTCATCATCCCCAAACCCTAATCTTTTCCCTTTCCTTCCCAGCCCCCAAACCCTGCCCTCTGTACCTTTCTCACCACCCGCTTCCCTTCTCCTGTCATCCCCCTACCACCCGGGAAAAAAAGAGATTGCCCCCTCCTTCCACTAGCCCACCCTCCCACCCAAAGAACAACTTCTTCTGCGCAGCTTGTTTTCTAGGCAGCAGCGCTATTGTGATGTCATCGGGGGGCATTGTGACAAGCCGCCAGTGTTCCGTCTCTTCATGTTGTGCACAGTTCAAACGGAAAATACATCAACAGGCAGACTACAGAAAAGCTTACTATCAAAGGTTAGAGGGGGGCTTTCTCAGAGGGCTTTTTACAGTTTTTCTATTCCCAATTAGCCGTTTAAGTGTACTTATTGAAAGTAGTAATTCTTTCATAGGCCGCCCTTTCTTAGTATTTGACGTTCCTTATATTGCGGTATGAGGCTTCGCAGTAGGTTGCAAACATTCATCACCCATGACTGTCCCCAATTGAGCTCAGAAGCTCAATGTCTATCATGACCTCTCTTTTAGAATGTCCAAGAGCAAGCAAACTATTCCTCCAGGAGAGGGCGCCAACAGACTACTAAAGAGATCATCATTACTCAAAGAAAACCCCAAAAACCAATGCATGATAGGAATAAACAGGTAACTTTCTTTGGAGTGGAAGCGGAGAGATCGCACCAGATGCCAATTCTAGATGTTATCACACCTGTGGTCACTGCAGCAGCAGGTGAATCCACTTTGTCCAAAAGGGATCTATTCCATTCAATTGCAAATGATCTAGATAAGACAGAGAACTGCAGCACGGGGACATAGCCGAGTTGGTCAGGTTGAGTGGTGATGAGTTTGCTATTTGGATGAATAAAGAAAGTCAAAAGTGTGAAAGATAAAAAACAAAAGGAGGAAGTGTGAAAAGTGAATGGGCCAAATTGAGGTGCATATGAAGACGTATGCTTTCTTCCAATTCATTAAATCGGGCTAATATGAATCAGGTGAATTGAGTTCTGCTTTTGGAAACTGGGTTAAGAAGGGGTGCACCGTTCCTGGAGGTACTGCAATACCAGGTCAATGCGTGGAGTGGACAGAGCAAGCTCTTTTTCCATCTCCCTGTTCTAAAAATCCATTTAATATATGGTCCCCAGATAGGGGACGTATCAGATATTAAACTGATAAGAACAGATACTACACTTGATCTTAGCCAAAAGGCCGAGAAGCGATAACCAGAATTGGTTTGGGCCTCGAGTGGCACCCTGGCCTATGCCGGACACATCTTAGGGAGAGAGAGCGAGAGGGAGACAAACCCACGCCTACACAAGACATTTTGTCACCCAAGCCAACCCTTGAAAAGGCTGCTTTGCAGAGCCAAAACAAGAAGAATGGTGCGTTTTGCAGCCGCCGCCCACTGCAATGAATCTGAATAACTCCTCCTTTAGGGCGCAAGCAACTCCCCTCCCCCTTGCAGTCTTTCCAATTCACGATACAAAAAGACGGACAGGACAGGTTGCCTGACTTTCCGTCACTGCCACCCTTTGCCATCCTTACCCGTAGAAAGCCCTTTCATCATCCCCAAACCCTAATCTTTTCCCTTTCCTTCCCAGCCCCCAAACCCTGCCCTCTGTACCTTTCTCACCACCCGCTTCCCTTCTCCTGTCATCCCCCTACCACCCGGGAAAAAAAGAGATTGCCCCCTCCTTCCACTAGCCCACCCTCCCACCCAAAGAACAACTTCTTCTGCGCAGCTTGTTTTCTAGGCAGCAGCGCTATTGTGATGTCATCGGGGGGCATTGTGACAAGCCGCCAGTGTTCCGTCTCTTCATGTTGTGCACAGTTCAAACGGAAAATACATCAACAGGCAGACTACAGAAAAGCTTACTATCAAAGGTTAGAGGGGGGCTTTCTCAGAGGGCTTTTTACAGTTTTTCTATTCCCAATTAGCCGTTTAAGTGTACTTATTGAAAGTAGTAATTCTTTCATAGGCCGCCCTTTCTTAGTATTTGACGTTCCTTATATTGCGGTATGAGGCTTCGCAGTAGGTTGCAAACATTCATCACTAGTGATGAGCGAGCATGCTTGTCACTACTCGGTACTCGCACGAGTATCACTGTACTCGGGCTGCTCGGCGGGGACCGAGTAATCTCGCGATACTCGTGCTTTACTCGTGGTCTTCATTTCTGCATGTTGGCGCTCTTTTGAGAGCCAGCCCTCATGCAGGGATTGGCTGGCAGACCACTGCAATGCCACAGCCCTGTTAGTTGTGGAATTGCAGTGATTGGCCGGCCTGCACAGCGTCACCGAGCCTTTATATCGGCCGGCGCGCTGTGCTCTGCTCACAGCTATTCTGACAGTGAGTGTAGGGAGAGTGTCGCTGATTCAGGGAAAGCTTTGCGGCCCTTTATAGCTTTTTCAGTTGCAGGGCTGCAAACAGTGTGACCAAAAGTCCTTCTCAGGACTATTCTAGTTGTATACAGGCAGGCAGGGTATAGCCAGGTCGGAGTACAGTAGCAGAGTCCTTCTCAGGACTATTGTTGCTATATACAGGCAGGGTATAGCCAGGTCTGAATACAGGCTAGTGACCAAAAGAGTCCTTGTCAGGACTATTGTAGCAGTATACAGGCAGGCAGGCAGGCAGGCAGGGTAGTGGTGACCGTATACCAGCCTTCATATCTGGGGCTGGTGTACACAGTGTAAAACAGTCCAGATAGTGTCTGACTTGTCTGTACTGTAATTGTCGCTCCCCAAAAAAACCTGTTAGTAGGTTATTATTGCGTCCGTGCTTGGTTTTTAAAACCGCACGTGTGTGCCTGTTGGTGGCAGCGTACAGGTGCACTGGTGTGCGTTTACCAAACTATTATATAACGCACAAGTGTAGTGTATAATACACGTCAGTCAGCAGTGGCTGATAGTGTCAGAGTTCTTAATTTTTGCTCCTAAAACCTGTGTTAGGTTATTATTGCGTCCGTGCTTGGTTTTTAAAACCGCACGTGTGTGCCTGTTGGTGGCAGCGTACAGGTGCACTGGTGTGCGTTTACCAAACTATTATATAACGCACAAGTGTAGTGTATAATACACGTCAGTCAGCAGTGGCTGATAGTGTCAGAGTTCTTAATTTTTGCTCCTAAAACCTGTGTTAGGTTATTATTGCGTCCGTGCTTGGTTTTTAAAACCGCACGTGTGTGCCTGTTGGTGGCAGCGTACAGGTGCACTGGTGTGCGTTTACCAAACTATTATATAACGCACAAGTGTAGTGTATAATACACGTCAGTCAGCAGTGGCTGATAGTGTCAGAGTTCTTAATTTTTGCTCCTAAAACCTGTGTTAGGTTATTATTGCGTCCGTGCTTGGTTTTTAAAACCGCACGTGTGTGCCTGTTGGTGGCAGCGTACAGGTGCACTGGTGTGCGTTTACCAAACTATTATATAACGCACAAGTGTAGTGTATAATACACGTCAGTCAGCAGTGGCTGATAGTGTCAGAGTTCTTAATTTTTGCTCCTAAAACCTGTGTTAGGTTATTATTGCGTCCGTGCTTGGTTTTTAAAACCGCACGTGTGTGCCTGTTGGTGGCAGCGTACAGGTGCACTGGTGTGCGTTTACCAAACTATTATATAACGCACAAGTGTAGTGTATAATACACGTCAGTCAGCAGTGGCTGATAGTGTCAGAGTTCTTAATTTTTGCTCCTAAAACCTGTGTTAGGTTATTATTGCGTCCGTGCTTGGTTTTTAAAACCGCACGTGTGTGCCTGTTGGTGGCAGCGTACAGGTGCACTGGTGTGCGTTTACCAAACTATTATATAACGCACAAGTGTAGTGTATAATACACGTCAGTCAGCAGTGGCTGATAGTGTCAGAGTTCTTAATTTTTGCTCCTAAAACCTGTGTTAGGTTATTATTGCGTCCGTGCTTGGTTTTTAAAACCGCACGTGTGTGCCTGTTGGTGGCAGCGTACAGGTGCACTGGTGTGCGTTTACCAAACTATTATATAACGCACAAGTGTAGTGTATAATACACGTCAGTCAGCAGTGGCTGATAGTGTCAGAGTTCTTAATTTTTGCTCCTAAAACCTGTGTTAGGTTATTATTGCGTCCGTGCTTGGTTTTTAAAACCGCACGTGTGTGCCTGTTGGTGGCAGCGTACAGGTGCACTGGTGTGCAATTTCCAGAAACTTTGATATAACGCACAAGTAGTGAATATACACGTCAGCAGTGCACAGCATTGCAAAATGCGCAAGGGCATTGGCAAGGAACAAGGAAGTGGACGTGATGGTGGTGCAGGCAGAGGCCGAGGTCGTGGGCAAGCTCTAATTTCGCCACAACAAAGGGCCACATCTAGTCGCTCGCACGTCCTGTCCCAAATTCTTGGGGACCGCAGCAGTACACCGCTCTTGAACCAAGACCAGTGTCAACAGGTTGTTAGTTGGATAGCGGATAATGCTTCCAGTCAGATTGGCACCACCACAAACACTCTGTCTTCCACACGGTCAAGTGTCAGTAGCCGTGATACTGCACCGCACATTTCTGAACCTGATCCTCCTTCCTACCACCAGGCTGAGTACACGTCCTCCTCGGACATTAATGATCCCACACTTGGACACTCGGAAGAGCTGTTCACGTTTCCATTCACACATTCTGGCCTCTCGCCAGCTCATATTGAAGTGGGTCATGAGGAGATCGTCTGTACAGATAGCCAAATATTTGAGCAGCCACGTTCTCACGAAGTTGGCAACGTGTCTCAACAAGTGGTGGACGATGATGAGACACAATTGTCAGCAAGTCAGGAGGAGGAGCAGGGTGCGGAAGAGGAAGACGACGTGGTGGATGATCCAGTAACTGACCCAACCTGGCAGGAGGATATGCAGAGCGAGGACAGCAGTGCACAGGGGGAGGGAGGCGTAGCATCACAACAGGCAGTAAGAAGCAGGGTGGTGGTCCCAGGCAGAAGTCAGGCAACCGTTCCCCGTAACAACACGACGACACAAGGTGCCTGTACAAATGTTAGGTCTTCACGAGTCTGGCAGTTTTTTAAGTTGGATCCAGATGATTCAAAAAAGGCCATTTGCAACACCTGCCGTGCCAGCATCAGCAGGGGTACCAAAACTAGCAGCCTGACCACCACCAGCATGATCAGGCACATGTCAGCCAAGCACCCGACTTTGTGGGAAGTACAACAGAGTCGAGGAGCAGTGCTTGCTGATGTCACTGCTACGTCTTCGCTGGTTGTGCATGCGAGCCAATCCTCTGTCCATGCTGCCTGCGAACAAGCCTCCTCCACTCCTGCACCTGCAGTTGCCTACGCAGAAAGAACACCATCATCAAGCACGTCCTTGTCCCAGCGCAGCGTTCAGTTATCCATTCAGCAAACCTTTGAACGCAGGCGCAAATACACTGCCAACACCCCACATGCCACAGTTCTAAATGCTAACATTTCGCGACTGCTTGCGCTGGAAATGTTGCCTTTTAGGCTGGTGGAGACAGAAGCATTCCGTGACCTGATGGCGGCAGCTGTCCCACGTTACTCGGTCCCCAGCCGCCACTATTTCTCCCGGTGTGCCGTCCCCGCGTTGCATAACCACGTGTCACAAAACATCACACGTGCCCTGAACAACGCTGTTTCACCCAAAGTCCACCTAACCACAGACACGTGGACAAGTGCTTGTGGGCAAGGCCGCTACATCTCGTTGACGGCACACTGGGTTAATATTGTGGAAGCTGGGACCCAGTCTGAGCGAGGGACGGAACACGTCCTTCCCACACCAAGGTTTGCAGGCCCTACCTCAGTCAGTGTTTCACCCACACTCTACAGCTCCGGAATGTCATGCTCTTCAGCCTCCTCCTCCTCCTGCGCATCCTCATCCACTGTGCCCTCCACACCAGTCACAAGCTGGAAGCACTGCAGCACTGCCTCGGCGAAGCGGCAACAGGCTGTGCTGAAGCTAATCTGCATAGGTGACAAACCCCACAATGCAGAAGAGCTGTGGACAGCTCTGAAACAGCAGGCAGATCACTGGCTCACACCTCTGAACCTAAAGCCAGGAAAGGTCGTTTGTGACAATGGCCGGAACCTGGTGGCGGCTTTGAGGCGAGGCCAGCTGACACATGTTCCATGCGTGGCCCATGTGCTCAACCTCGTGGTTCAGCGGTTTATAAAGTCATACCCAGAGCTGTCTGATCTGCTGGTAAAAGTTCGCCGCCTGTCTGCACATTTTCGAAAGTCACCTACTGCTTCAGCCGGCCTTGCCGGCTTTCAGCGCCGTTTGCATCTTCCGGCTCACAGACTGGTGTGTGATGTCCCCACGCGTTGGAATTCAACTCTGCACATGTTGGTCAGGATATGTGAGCAGAAGAGGGCAGTTGTTGAGTACCTGCATCACCTAAGCCGTCGGGAAATGGGTCAAACTCCACACATAACACCTGAGGAGTGGAGATGGATGTCAGACCTATGTACCATCCTCCAAAACTTTGAGGACTCCACCAAGATGGTGAGTGGTGATGACGCCATTATTAGCGTCACCATACCGCTACTCTGCCTTCTAAAACGGTCCCTTTTGAAAAACAAACATGATGCATTGCAGGCGGAGCGCGATGAGTTGCAGCAAGAAACAGTAGTGGGTGTGGGTGATAACACACAGCCCAGCCTCGTCTCATCACAACGTGCAGTGGAGGACTATGACGAGGAGGAGGATGAAGACATGGAGCAACTCTCCGGCCAAATTGAGGATATGACATGCACACCAGTCATATCCTCGATTCAGCGTGGCTGGCCAGAGGACAGGGTAGATGAGGAGGAGGAGGAGGAGGAGGAGGAGGAGGACAGCATGTTCAGTCATCTTGTTGGTCAGGCTACTGAAGTCCTGGCTGTTAAGAGTCTGGCGCACATGGCTGACTTTATGGTAAGCTGCCTGTCTCGTGACCCTCGCGTTAAGAACATCTTGGCCGACAATCATTACTGGTTGGTAACACTGTTAGACCCACGCTACAAGGAGAACTTTTTGTCTCTTATTCCCGTGGATGAGAGGTCAACCAAAATGCAGCAGTTTCGGAAGGCCATACTCACGGAAGTAGGCAAAGCATTCCCCTCACAAAACGCTAGCGGCATAGGTCAGGAATCAGTGGACAACCGAGGCGTACAGCCGAGAGAGGCACAAGTCCAATCCGCCAGAGGTAGGGGAACAGTCTTTAAGATGTGGGACAGTTTTCTCAGCCCCTCACGTACCACAGCCCCTGAGGTGCGGGGTAGTGCCACAAGAAATCCTAAGTTTGCCCAGATGCTGAAGGAGTACCTTGCAGATCGAACAACTGTACTCCGACATTCCTCTGTGCCTTACAATTATTGGGTATCCAAGCTGGACACGTGGCATGAATTGGCTCTCTACGCCTTGGAAGTCCTGGCCTGCCCTGCTGCTAGCGTTTTGTCAGAGCGTGTTTTTAGTGCCGCAGGTGGAATCATTACAGATAAACGCACCCGCCTGTCAACTGAAAATGCTGACAGGCTGACTCTGATAAAGATGAACAAGGGTTGGATTGGGCCAGACTTCACCACACCACCAGCAAATGAGAGCGGAATTTAAAGTTTGCCATGTACCTCCACTCACCCATGGGTACACTTCTCGACTTTGGATAATCGCTGGACTGCTCCTCCTTCTCCTCATGCGCCATCATGATGACCGTTACAATAGTTAGGTCTTTGTTTCAGGTATACCCCCAGTGGTAAATTTTTTCGCCCATTCTTTGCAGAATGGACATTACAACGACAGGAGACCCGCTCCTTTGCAATGGGAACAATGTTTTGAGGCCCTCATGCACGTCTCTACCCAGGGACAACGTGTAGCCTCCCAATTTTTGGCTGCCCTGCCTAAGGGCTATACTGAAATACACCCACTTCCTTAAAATGGACACTTAATGTTTTGAGGCCCTCATGCACGTCTCTACCCAGGGACAATGTGGAGCCTCCCAATTTTTGGCTGCCCTGGCAAAGGGCTATACTGAAATAGACCCACTTCCTTACAATGGGCACTTCAGGTTTAAAGGCCATCATGCACGTCTCTACCCAGGGACAATGTGGAGCCTCCCAATTTTTGGCTGCCCTGCCTAAGGGCTATACTATAATACACCCACTTCCTGACAATGGACACTTAATGTTTTGAGGCCCTCATGCACGTCTCTACCCAGGGACAATGTGGAGCCTCCCAATTTTTGGCTGCCCTGGCAAAGGGCTATACTGAAATAGACCCACTTCCTTACAATGGGCACTTCAGGTTTAAAGGCCATCATGCACGTCTCTACCCAGGGACAATGTGGAGCCTCCCAATTTTTGGCTGCCCTGCCTAAGGGCTATACTGAAATACACCCACTTCCTTAAAATGGACACTTAATGTTTTGAGGCCCTCATGCACGTCTCTACCCAGGGACAACGTGTAGCCTCCCAATTTTTGGCTGCCCTGCCTAAGGGCTATACTGAAATACACCCACTTCCTTAAAATGGACACTTAATGTTTTGAGGCCCTCATGCACGTCTCTACCCAGGGACAATGTGGAGCCTCCCAATTTTTGGCTGCCCTGGCAAAGGGCTATACTGAAATAGACCCACTTCCTTACAATGGGCACTTCAGGTTTAAAGGCCATCATGCACGTCTCTATCCAGGGACAATGTGGAGCCTCCCAATTTTTGGCTGCCCTGCCTAAGGGCTATACTGAAATACACCCACTTCCTTAAAATGGACACTTAATGTTTTGAGGCCCTCATGCACGTCTCTACCCAGGGACAATGTGGAGCCTCCCAATTTTTGGCTGCCCTGGCAAAGGGCTATACTGAAATAGACCCACTTCCTTACAATGGGCACTTCAGGTTTAAAGGCCATCATGCACGTCTCTATCCAGGGACAATGTGGAGCCTCCCAATTTTTGGCTGCCCTGCCTAAGGGCTATACTGAAATACACCCACTTCCTTAAAATGGACACTTAATGTTTTGAGGCCCTCATGCACGTCTCTACCCAGGGACAATGTGGAGCCTCCCAATTTTTGGCTGCCCTGCCTAAGGGCTATACTGAAATACACCCACTTCCTTAAAATGGACACTTAATGTTTTGAGGCCCTCATGCACGTCTCTACCCAGGGACAATGTGGAGCCTCCCAATTTTTGGCTGCCCTGGCAAAGGGCTATACTGAAATAGACCCACTTCCTTACAATGGGCACTTCAGGTTTAAAGGCCATCATGCACGTCTCTACCCAGGGACAATGTGGAGCCTCCCAATTTTTGGCTGCCCTGCCTAAGGGCTATACTATAATACACCCACTTCCTGACAATGGACACTTAATGTTTTGAGGCCCTCATGCACGTCTGTATGCAGGGGCATTGGTGAACCTCACAATTTAGGACTGCCCTGGCAAAGGAAAATACTACAA
Source organism: Anomaloglossus baeobatrachus (assembly GCF_048569485.1). Taxonomy (NCBI): domain Eukaryota; kingdom Metazoa; phylum Chordata; class Amphibia; order Anura; family Aromobatidae; genus Anomaloglossus; species Anomaloglossus baeobatrachus. The sequence continues at coordinate 45,117 of NW_027443004.1, read as the reverse complement.
AGACTCACTTCCTCAAAATGGGCACATTAGACTCAAGAGGCCTTCATGTACGTCTCTTCTCAGGGACATCGGAGTGCCACACAATGTTTTCACGTAAAATCTTTCATGTATTGATCTCAAAAAGTAACATACACCAGATCTATCTCACTATTGGGTATGTGCCCTTAACATTTCCGCCATGAAAAATCATTTTGGGGTCATTTTGGAAGGTTTTCTGGTGAGTCCGTAAAAATGGCGTAAAACGCGGACAAAATTGTTCACAGCTGTGACTTTTGAGTGATAAATGCTTCAAGGGGTCTTCCCCATGCTGTTGCCATGTCATTTGAGCACTCTTCTGAGACTTTTGTGACATTTTTAGGGTTTCTCCATGCTGCCGGGAGGTCATTTCACAAAAATACTCGGGTCTCCCATAGGATAACATTGGGCTCGTTGCTCGGGCCGAGTACACGAGTATCTTGGGAGGCTCGGCCCGAGCTTCGAGCACCCGAGCTTTTTAGTACTCGCTCATCACTATTCATCACCCATGACTGTCCCCAATTGAGCTCAGAAGCTCAATGTCTATCATGACCTCTCTTTTAGAATGTCCAAGAGCAAGCAAACTATTCCTCCAGGAGAGGGCGCCAACAGACTACTAAAGAGATCATCATTACTCAAAGAAAACCCCAAAAACCAATGCATGATAGGAATAAACAGGTAACTTTCTTTGGAGTGGAAGCGGAGAGATCGCACCAGATGCCAATTCTAGATGTTATCACACCTGTGGTCACTGCAGCAGCAGGTGAATCCACTTTGTCCAAAAGGGATCTATTCCATTCAATTGCAAATGATCTAGATAAGACAGAGAACTGCAGCACGGGGACATAGCCGAGTTGGTCAGGTTGAGTGGTGATGAGTTTGCTATTTGGATGAATAAAGAAAGTCAAAAGTGTGAAAGATAAAAAACAAAAGGAGGAAGTGTGAAAAGTGAATGGGCCAAATTGAGGTGCATATGAAGACGTATGCTTTCTTCCAATTCATTAAATCGGGCTAATATGAATCAGGTGAATTGAGTTCTGCTTTTGGAAACTGGGTTAAGAAGGGGTGCACCGTTCCTGGAGGTACTGCAATACCAGGTCAATGCGTGGAGTGGACAGAGCAAGCTCTTTTTCCATCTCCCTGTTCTAAAAATCCATTTAATATATGGTCCCCAGATAGGGGACGTATCAGATATTAAACTGATAAGAACAGATACTACACTTGATCTTAGCCAAAAGGCCGAGAAGCGATAACCAGAATTGGTTTGGGCCTCGAGTGGCACCCTGGCCTATGCCGGACACATCTTAGGGAGAGAGAGCGAGAGGGAGACAAACCCACGCCTACACAAGACATTTTGTCACCCAAGCCAACCCTTGAAAAGGCTGCTTTGCAGAGCCAAAACAAGAAGAATGGTGCGTTTTGCAGCCGCCGCCCACTGCAATGAATCTGAATAACTCCTCCTTTAGGGCGCAAGCAACTCCCCTCCCCCTTGCAGTCTTTCCAATTCACGATACAAAAAGACGGACAGGACAGGTTGCCTGACTTTCCGTCACTGCCACCCTTTGCCATCCTTACCCGTAGAAAGCCCTTTCATCATCCCCAAACCCTAATCTTTTCCCTTTCCTTCCCAGCCCCCAAACCCTGCCCTCTGTACCTTTCTCACCACCCGCTTCCCTTCTCCTGTCATCCCCCTACCACCCGGGAAAAAAAGAGATTGCCCCCTCCTTCCACTAGCCCACCCTCCCACCCAAAGAACAACTTCTTCTGCGCAGCTTGTTTTCTAGGCAGCAGCGCTATTGTGATGTCATCGGGGGGCATTGTGACAAGCCGCCAGTGTTCCGTCTCTTCATGTTGTGCACAGTTCAAACGGAAAATACATCAACAGGCAGACTACAGAAAAGCTTACTATCAAAGGTTAGAGGGGGGCTTTCTCAGAGGGCTTTTTACAGTTTTTCTATTCCCAATTAGCCGTTTAAGTGTACTTATTGAAAGTAGTAATTCTTTCATAGGCCGCCCTTTCTTAGTATTTGACGTTCCTTATATTGCGGTATGAGGCTTCGCAGTAGGTTGCAAACATTCATCACCCATGACTGTCCCCAATTGAGCTCAGAAGCTCAATGTCTATCATGACCTCTCTTTTAGAATGTCCAAGAGCAAGCAAACTATTCCTCCAGGAGAGGGCGCCAACAGACTACTAAAGAGATCATCATTACTCAAAGAAAACCCCAAAAACCAATGCATGATAGGAATAAACAGGTAACTTTCTTTGGAGTGGAAGCGGAGAGATCGCACCAGATGCCAATTCTAGATGTTATCACACCTGTGGTCACTACAGCAGCAGGTGAATCCACTTTGTCCAAAAGGGATCTATTCCATTCAATTGCAAATGATCTAGATAAGACAGAGAACTGCAGCACGGGGACATAGCCGAGTTGGTCAGGTTGAGTGGTGATGAGTTTGCTATTTGGATGAATAAAGAAAGTCAAAAGTGTGAAAGATAAAAAACAAAAGGAGGAAGTGTGAAAAGTGAATGGGCCAAATTGAGGTGCATATGAAGACGTATGCTTTCTTCCAATTCATTAAATCGGGCTAATATGAATCAGGTGAATTGAGTTCTGCTTTTGGAAACTGGGTTAAGAAGGGGTGCACCGTTCCTGGAGGTACTGCAATACCAGGTCAATGCGTGGAGTGGACAGAGCAAGCTCTTTTTCCATCTCCCTGTTCTAAAAATCCATTTAATATATGGTCCCCAGATAGGGGACGTATCAGATATTAAACTGATAAGAACAGATACTACACTTGATCTTAGCCAAAAGGCCGAGAAGCGATAACCAGAATTGGTTTGGGCCTCGAGTGGCACCCTGGCCTATGCCGGACACATCTTAGGGAGAGAGAGCGAGAGGGAGACAAACCCACGCCTACACAAGACATTTTGTCACCCAAGCCAACCCTTGAAAAGGCTGCTTTGCAGAGCCAAAACAAGAAGAATGGTGCGTTTTGCAGCCGCCGCCCACTGCAATGAATCTGAATAACTCCTCCTTTAGGGCGCAAGCAACTCCCCTCCCCCTTGCAGTCTTTCCAATTCACGATACAAAAAGACGGACAGGACAGGTTGCCTGACTTTCCGTCACTGCCACCCTTTGCCATCCTTACCCGTAGAAAGCCCTTTCATCATCCCCAAACCCTAATCTTTTCCCTTTCCTTCCCAGCCCCCAAACCCTGCCCTCTGTACCTTTCTCACCACCCGCTTCCCTTCTCCTGTCATCCCCCTACCACCCGGGAAAAAAAGAGATTGCCCCCTCCTTCCACTAGCCCACCCTCCCACCCAAAGAACAACTTCTTCTGCGCAGCTTGTTTTCTAGGCAGCAGCGCTATTGTGATGTCATCGGGGGGCATTGTGACAAGCCGCCAGTGTTCCGTCTCTTCATGTTGTGCACAGTTCAAACGGAAAATACATCAACAGGCAGACTACAGAAAAGCTTACTATCAAAGGTTAGAGGGGGGCTTTCTCAGAGGGCTTTTTACAGTTTTTCTATTCCCAATTAGCCGTTTAAGTGTACTTATTGAAAGTAGTAATTCTTTCATAGGCCGCCCTTTCTTAGTATTTGACGTTCCTTATATTGCGGTATGAGGCTTCGCAGTAGGTTGCAAACATTCATCACCCATGACTGTCCCCAATTGAGCTCAGAAGCTCAATGTCTATCATGACCTCTCTTTTAGAATGTCCAAGAGCAAGCAAACTATTCCTCCAGGAGAGGGCGCCAACAGACTACTAAAGAGATCATCATTACTCAAAGAAAACCCCAAAAACCAATGCATGATAGGAATAAACAGGTAACTTTCTTTGGAGTGGAAGCGGAGAGATCGCACCAGATGCCAATTCTAGATGTTATCACACCTGTGGTCACTGCAGCAGCAGGTGAATCCACTTTGTCCAAAAGGGATCTATTCCATTCAATTGCAAATGATCTAGATAAGACAGAGAACTGCAGCACGGGGACATAGCCGAGTTGGTCAGGTTGAGTGGTGATGAGTTTGCTATTTGGATGAATAAAGAAAGTCAAAAGTGTGAAAGATAAAAAACAAAAGGAGGAAGTGTGAAAAGTGAATGGGCCAAATTGAGGTGCATATGAAGACGTATGCTTTCTTCCAATTCATTAAATCGGGCTAATATGAATCAGGTGAATTGAGTTCTGCTTTTGGAAACTGGGTTAAGAAGGGGTGCACCGTTCCTGGAGGTACTGCAATACCAGGTCAATGCGTGGAGTGGACAGAGCAAGCTCTTTTTCCATCTCCCTGTTCTAAAAATCCATTTAATATATGGTCCCCAGATAGGGGACGTATCAGATATTAAACTGATAAGAACAGATACTACACTTGATCTTAGCCAAAAGGCCGAGAAGCGATAACCAGAATTGGTTTGGGCCTCGAGTGGCACCCTGGCCTATGCCGGACACATCTTAGGGAGAGAGAGCGAGAGGGAGACAAACCCACGCCTACACAAGACATTTTGTCACCCAAGCCAACCCTTGAAAAGGCTGCTTTGCAGAGCCAAAACAAGAAGAATGGTGCGTTTTGCAGCCGCCGCCCACTGCAATGAATCTGAATAACTCCTCCTTTAGGGCGCAAGCAACTCCCCTCCCCCTTGCAGTCTTTCCAATTCACGATACAAAAAGACGGACAGGACAGGTTGCCTGACTTTCCGTCACTGCCACCCTTTGCCATCCTTACCCGTAGAAAGCCCTTTCATCATCCCCAAACCCTAATCTTTTCCCTTTCCTTCCCAGCCCCCAAACCCTGCCCTCTGTACCTTTCTCACCACCCGCTTCCCTTCTCCTGTCATCCCCCTACCACCCGGGAAAAAAAGAGATTGCCCCCTCCTTCCACTAGCCCACCCTCCCACCCAAAGAACAACTTCTTCTGCGCAGCTTGTTTTCTAGGCAGCAGCGCTATTGTGATGTCATCGGGGGGCATTGTGACAAGCCGCCAGTGTTCCGTCTCTTCATGTTGTGCACAGTTCAAACGGAAAATACATCAACAGGCAGACTACAGAAAAGCTTACTATCAAAGGTTAGAGGGGGGCTTTCTCAGAGGGCTTTTTACAGTTTTTCTATTCCCAATTAGCCGTTTAAGTGTACTTATTGAAAGTAGTAATTCTTTCATAGGCCGCCCTTTCTTAGTATTTGACGTTCCTTATATTGCGGTATGAGGCTTCGCAGTAGGTTGCAAACATTCATCACCCATGACTGTCCCCAATTGAGCTCAGAAGCTCAATGTCTATCATGACCTCTCTTTTAGAATGTCCAAGAGCAAGCAAACTATTCCTCCAGGAGAGGGCGCCAACAGACTACTAAAGAGATCATCATTACTCAAAGAAAACCCCAAAAACCAATGCATGATAGGAATAAACAGGTAACTTTCTTTGGAGTGGAAGCGGAGAGATCGCACCAGATGCCAATTCTAGATGTTATCACACCTGTGGTCACTGCAGCAGCAGGTGAATCCACTTTGTCCAAAAGGGATCTATTCCATTCAATTGCAAATGATCTAGATAAGACAGAGAACTGCAGCACGGGGACATAGCCGAGTTGGTCAGGTTGAGTGGTGATGAGTTTGCTATTTGGATGAATAAAGAAAGTCAAAAGTGTGAAAGATAAAAAACAAAAGGAGGAAGTGTGAAAAGTGAATGGGCCAAATTGAGGTGCATATGAAGACGTATGCTTTCTTCCAATTCATTAAATCGGGCTAATATGAATCAGGTGAATTGAGTTCTGCTTTTGGAAACTGGGTTAAGAAGGGGTGCACCGTTCCTGGAGGTACTGCAATACCAGGTCAATGCGTGGAGTGGACAGAGCAAGCTCTTTTTCCATCTCCCTGTTCTAAAAATCCATTTAATATATGGTCCCCAGATAGGGGACGTATCAGATATTAAACTGATAAGAACAGATACTACACTTGATCTTAGCCAAAAGGCCGAGAAGCGATAACCAGAATTGGTTTGGGCCTCGAGTGGCACCCTGGCCTATGCCGGACACATCTTAGGGAGAGAGAGCGAGAGGGAGACAAACCCACGCCTACACAAGACATTTTGTCACCCAAGCCAACCCTTGAAAAGGCTGCTTTGCAGAGCCAAAACAAGAAGAATGGTGCGTTTTGCAGCCGCCGCCCACTGCAATGAATCTGAATAACTCCTCCTTTAGGGCGCAAGCAACTCCCCTCCCCCTTGCAGTCTTTCCAATTCACGATACAAAAAGACGGACAGGACAGGTTGCCTGACTTTCCGTCACTGCCACCCTTTGCCATCCTTACCCGTAGAAAGCCCTTTCATCATCCCCAAACCCTAATCTTTTCCCTTTCCTTCCCAGCCCCCAAACCCTGCCCTCTGTACCTTTCTCACCACCCGCTTCCCTTCTCCTGTCATCCCCCTACCACCCGGGAAAAAAAGAGATTGCCCCCTCCTTCCACTAGCCCACCCTCCCACCCAAAGAACAACTTCTTCTGCGCAGCTTGTTTTCTAGGCAGCAGCGCTATTGTGATGTCATCGGGGGGCATTGTGACAAGCCGCCAGTGTTCCGTCTCTTCATGTTGTGCACAGTTCAAACGGAAAATACATCAACAGGCAGACTACAGAAAAGCTTACTATCAAAGGTTAGAGGGGGGCTTTCTCAGAGGGCTTTTTACAGTTTTTCTATTCCCAATTAGCCGTTTAAGTGTACTTATTGAAAGTAGTAATTCTTTCATAGGCCGCCCTTTCTTAGTATTTGACGTTCCTTATATTGCGGTATGAGGCTTCGCAGTAGGTTGCAAACATTCATCACCCATGACTGTCCCCAATTGAGCTCAGAAGCTCAATGTCTATCATGACCTCTCTTTTAGAATGTCCAAGAGCAAGCAAACTATTCCTCCAGGAGAGGGCGCCAACAGACTACTAAAGAGATCATCATTACTCAAAGAAAACCCCAAAAACCAATGCATGATAGGAATAAACAGGTAACTTTCTTTGGAGTGGAAGCGGAGAGATCGCACCAGATGCCAATTCTAGATGTTATCACACCTGTGGTCACTGCAGCAGCAGGTGAATCCACTTTGTCCAAAAGGGATCTATTCCATTCAATTGCAAATGATCTAGATAAGACAGAGAACTGCAGCACGGGGACATAGCCGAGTTGGTCAGGTTGAGTGGTGATGAGTTTGCTATTTGGATGAATAAAGAAAGTCAAAAGTGTGAAAGATAAAAAACAAAAGGAGGAAGTGTGAAAAGTGAATGGGCCAAATTGAGGTGCATATGAAGACGTATGCTTTCTTCCAATTCATTAAATCGGGCTAATATGAATCAGGTGAATTGAGTTCTGCTTTTGGAAACTGGGTTAAGAAGGGGTGCACCGTTCCTGGAGGTACTGCAATACCAGGTCAATGCGTGGAGTGGACAGAGCAAGCTCTTTTTCCATCTCCCTGTTCTAAAAATCCATTTAATATATGGTCCCCAGATAGGGGACGTATCAGATATTAAACTGATAAGAACAGATACTACACTTGATCTTAGCCAAAAGGCCGAGAAGCGATAACCAGAATTGGTTTGGGCCTCGAGTGGCACCCTGGCCTATGCCGGACACATCTTAGGGAGAGAGAGCGAGAGGGAGACAAACCCACGCCTACACAAGACATTTTGTCACCCAAGCCAACCCTTGAAAAGGCTGCTTTGCAGAGCCAAAACAAGAAGAATGGTGCGTTTTGCAGCCGCCGCCCACTGCAATGAATCTGAATAACTCCTCCTTTAGGGCGCAAGCAACTCCCCTCCCCCTTGCAGTCTTTCCAATTCACGATACAAAAAGACGGACAGGACAGGTTGCCTGACTTTCCGTCACTGCCACCCTTTGCCATCCTTACCCGTAGAAAGCCCTTTCATCATCCCCAAACCCTAATCTTTTCCCTTTCCTTCCCAGCCCCCAAACCCTGCCCTCTGTACCTTTCTCACCACCCGCTTCCCTTCTCCTGTCATCCCCCTACCACCCGGGAAAAAAAGAGATTGCCCCCTCCTTCCACTAGCCCACCCTCCCACCCAAAGAACAACTTCTTCTGCGCAGCTTGTTTTCTAGGCAGCAGCGCTATTGTGATGTCATCGGGGGGCATTGTGACAAGCCGCCAGTGTTCCGTCTCTTCATGTTGTGCACAGTTCAAACGGAAAATACATCAACAGGCAGACTACAGAAAAGCTTACTATCAAAGGTTAGAGGGGGGCTTTCTCAGAGGGCTTTTTACAGTTTTTCTATTCCCAATTAGCCGTTTAAGTGTACTTATTGAAAGTAGTAATTCTTTCATAGGCCGCCCTTTCTTAGTATTTGACGTTCCTTATATTGCGGTATGAGGCTTCGCAGTAGGTTGCAAACATTCATCACCCATGACTGTCCCCAATTGAGCTCAGAAGCTCAATGTCTATCATGACCTCTCTTTTAGAATGTCCAAGAGCAAGCAAACTATTCCTCCAGGAGAGGGCGCCAACAGACTACTAAAGAGATCATCATTACTCAAAGAAAACCCCAAAAACCAATGCATGATAGGAATAAACAGGTAACTTTCTTTGGAGTGGAAGCGGAGAGATCGCACCAGATGCCAATTCTAGATGTTATCACACCTGTGGTCACTGCAGCAGCAGGTGAATCCACTTTGTCCAAAAGGGATCTATTCCATTCAATTGCAAATGATCTAGATAAGACAGAGAACTGCAGCACGGGGACATAGCCGAGTTGGTCAGGTTGAGTGGTGATGAGTTTGCTATTTGGATGAATAAAGAAAGTCAAAAGTGTGAAAGATAAAAAACAAAAGGAGGAAGTGTGAAAAGTGAATGGGCCAAATTGAGGTGCATATGAAGACGTATGCTTTCTTCCAATTCATTAAATCGGGCTAATATGAATCAGGTGAATTGAGTTCTGCTTTTGGAAACTGGGTTAAGAAGGGGTGCACCGTTCCTGGAGGTACTGCAATACCAGGTCAATGCGTGGAGTGGACAGAGCAAGCTCTTTTTCCATCTCCCTGTTCTAAAAATCCATTTAATATATGGTCCCCAGATAGGGGACGTATCAGATATTAAACTGATAAGAACAGATACTACACTTGATCTTAGCCAAAAGGCCGAGAAGCGATAACCAGAATTGGTTTGGGCCTCGAGTGGCACCCTGGCCTATGCCGGACACATCTTAGGGAGAGAGAGCGAGAGGGAGACAAACCCACGCCTACACAAGACATTTTGTCACCCAAGCCAACCCTTGAAAAGGCTGCTTTGCAGAGCCAAAACAAGAAGAATGGTGCGTTTTGCAGCCGCCGCCCACTGCAATGAATCTGAATAACTCCTCCTTTAGGGCGCAAGCAACTCCCCTCCCCCTTGCAGTCTTTCCAATTCACGATACAAAAAGACGGACAGGACAGGTTGCCTGACTTTCCGTCACTGCCACCCTTTGCCATCCTTACCCGTAGAAAGCCCTTTCATCATCCCCAAACCCTAATCTTTTCCCTTTCCTTCCCAGCCCCCAAACCCTGCCCTCTGTACCTTTCTCACCACCCGCTTCCCTTCTCCTGTCATCCCCCTACCACCCGGGAAAAAAAGAGATTGCCCCCTCCTTCCACTAGCCCACCCTCCCACCCAAAGAACAACTTCTTCTGCGCAGCTTGTTTTCTAGGCAGCAGCGCTATTGTGATGTCATCGGGGGGCATTGTGACAAGCCGCCAGTGTTCCGTCTCTTCATGTTGTGCACAGTTCAAACGGAAAATACATCAACAGGCAGACTACAGAAAAGCTTACTATCAAAGGTTAGAGGGGGGCTTTCTCAGAGGGCTTTTTACAGTTTTTCTATTCCCAATTAGCCGTTTAAGTGTACTTATTGAAAGTAGTAATTCTTTCATAGGCCGCCCTTTCTTAGTATTTGACGTTCCTTATATTGCGGTATGAGGCTTCGCAGTAGGTTGCAAACATTCATCACCCATGACTGTCCCCAATTGAGCTCAGAAGCTCAATGTCTATCATGACCTCTCTTTTAGAATGTCCAAGAGCAAGCAAACTATTCCTCCAGGAGAGGGCGCCAACAGACTACTAAAGAGATCATCATTACTCAAAGAAAACCCCAAAAACCAATGCATGATAGGAATAAACAGGTAACTTTCTTTGGAGTGGAAGCGGAGAGATCGCACCAGATGCCAATTCTAGATGTTATCACACCTGTGGTCACTGCAGCAGCAGGTGAATCCACTTTGTCCAAAAGGGATCTATTCCATTCAATTGCAAATGATCTAGATAAGACAGAGAACTGCAGCACGGGGACATAGCCGAGTTGGTCAGGTTGAGTGGTGATGAGTTTGCTATTTGGATGAATAAAGAAAGTCAAAAGTGTGAAAGATAAAAAACAAAAGGAGGAAGTGTGAAAAGTGAATGGGCCAAATTGAGGTGCATATGAAGACGTATGCTTTCTTCCAATTCATTAAATCGGGCTAATATGAATCAGGTGAATTGAGTTCTGCTTTTGGAAACTGGGTTAAGAAGGGGTGCACCGTTCCTGGAGGTACTGCAATACCAGGTCAATGCGTGGAGTGGACAGAGCAAGCTCTTTTTCCATCTCCCTGTTCTAAAAATCCATTTAATATATGGTCCCCAGATAGGGGACGTATCAGATATTAAACTGATAAGAACAGATACTACACTTGATCTTAGCCAAAAGGCCGAGAAGCGATAACCAGAATTGGTTTGGGCCTCGAGTGGCACCCTGGCCTATGCCGGACACATCTTAGGGAGAGAGAGCGAGAGGGAGACAAACCCACGCCTACACAAGACATTTTGTCACCCAAGCCAACCCTTGAAAAGGCTGCTTTGCAGAGCCAAAACAAGAAGAATGGTGCGTTTTGCAGCCGCCGCCCACTGCAATGAATCTGAATAACTCCTCCTTTAGGGCGCAAGCAACTCCCCTCCCCCTTGCAGTCTTTCCAATTCACGATACAAAAAGACGGACAGGACAGGTTGCCTGACTTTCCGTCACTGCCACCCTTTGCCATCCTTACCCGTAGAAAGCCCTTTCATCATCCCCAAACCCTAATCTTTTCCCTTTCCTTCCCAGCCCCCAAACCCTGCCCTCTGTACCTTTCTCACCACCCGCTTCCCTTCTCCTGTCATCCCCCTACCACCCGGGAAAAAAAGAGATTGCCCCCTCCTTCCACTAGCCCACCCTCCCACCCAAAGAACAACTTCTTCTGCGCAGCTTGTTTTCTAGGCAGCAGCGCTATTGTGATGTCATCGGGGGGCATTGTGACAAGCCGCCAGTGTTCCGTCTCTTCATGTTGTGCACAGTTCAAACGGAAAATACATCAACAGGCAGACTACAGAAAAGCTTACTATCAAAGGTTAGAGGGGGGCTTTCTCAGAGGGCTTTTTACAGTTTTTCTATTCCCAATTAGCCGTTTAAGTGTACTTATTGAAAGTAGTAATTCTTTCATAGGCCGCCCTTTCTTAGTATTTGACGTTCCTTATATTGCGGTATGAGGCTTCGCAGTAGGTTGCAAACATTCATCACCCATGACTGTCCCCAATTGAGCTCAGAAGCTCAATGTCTATCATGACCTCTCTTTTAGAATGTCCAAGAGCAAGCAAACTATTCCTCCAGGAGAGGGCGCCAACAGACTACTAAAGAGATCATCATTACTCAAAGAAAACCCCAAAAACCAATGCATGATAGGAATAAACAGGTAACTTTCTTTGGAGTGGAAGCGGAGAGATCGCACCAGATGCCAATTCTAGATGTTATCACACCTGTGGTCACTGCAGCAGCAGGTGAATCCACTTTGTCCAAAAGGGATCTATTCCATTCAATTGCAAATGATCTAGATAAGACAGAGAACTGCAGCACGGGGACATAGCCGAGTTGGTCAGGTTGAGTGGTGATGAGTTTGCTATTTGGATGAATAAAGAAAGTCAAAAGTGTGAAAGATAAAAAACAAAAGGAGGAAGTGTGAAAAGTGAATGGGCCAAATTGAGGTGCATATGAAGACGTATGCTTTCTTCCAATTCATTAAATCGGGCTAATATGAATCAGGTGAATTGAGTTCTGCTTTTGGAAACTGGGTTAAGAAGGGGTGCACCGTTCCTGGAGGTACTGCAATACCAGGTCAATGCGTGGAGTGGACAGAGCAAGCTCTTTTTCCATCTCCCTGTTCTAAAAATCCATTTAATATATGGTCCCCAGATAGGGGACGTATCAGATATTAAACTGATAAGAACAGATACTACACTTGATCTTAGCCAAAAGGCCGAGAAGCGATAACCAGAATTGGTTTGGGCCTCGAGTGGCACCCTGGCCTATGCCGGACACATCTTAGGGAGAGAGAGCGAGAGGGAGACAAACCCACGCCTACACAAGACATTTTGTCACCCAAGCCAACCCTTGAAAAGGCTGCTTTGCAGAGCCAAAACAAGAAGAATGGTGCGTTTTGCAGCCGCCGCCCACTGCAATGAATCTGAATAACTCCTCCTTTAGGGCGCAAGCAACTCCCCTCCCCCTTGCAGTCTTTCCAATTCACGATACAAAAAGACGGACAGGACAGGTTGCCTGACTTTCCGTCACTGCCACCCTTTGCCATCCTTACCCGTAGAAAGCCCTTTCATCATCCCCAAACCCTAATCTTTTCCCTTTCCTTCCCAGCCCCCAAACCCTGCCCTCTGTACCTTTCTCACCACCCGCTTCCCTTCTCCTGTCATCCCCCTACCACCCGGGAAAAAAAGAGATTGCCCCCTCCTTCCACTAGCCCACCCTCCCACCCAAAGAACAACTTCTTCTGCGCAGCTTGTTTTCTAGGCAGCAGCGCTATTGTGATGTCATCGGGGGGCATTGTGACAAGCCGCCAGTGTTCCGTCTCTTCATGTTGTGCACAGTTCAAACGGAAAATACATCAACAGGCAGACTACAGAAAAGCTTACTATCAAAGGTTAGAGGGGGGCTTTCTCAGAGGGCTTTTTACAGTTTTTCTATTCCCAATTAGCCGTTTAAGTGTACTTATTGAAAGTAGTAATTCTTTCATAGGCCGCCCTTTCTTAGTATTTGACGTTCCTTATATTGCGGTATGAGGCTTCGCAGTAGGTTGCAAACATTCATCACCCATGACTGTCCCCAATTGAGCTCAGAAGCTCAATGTCTATCATGACCTCTCTTTTAGAATGTCCAAGAGCAAGCAAACTATTCCTCCAGGAGAGGGCGCCAACAGACTACTAAAGAGATCATCATTACTCAAAGAAAACCCCAAAAACCAATGCATGATAGGAATAAACAGGTAACTTTCTTTGGAGTGGAAGCGGAGAGATCGCACCAGATGCCAATTCTAGATGTTATCACACCTGTGGTCACTGCAGCAGCAGGTGAATCCACTTTGTCCAAAAGGGATCTATTCCATTCAATTGCAAATGATCTAGATAAGACAGAGAACTGCAGCACGGGGACATAGCCGAGTTGGTCAGGTTGAGTGGTGATGAGTTTGCTATTTGGATGAATAAAGAAAGTCAAAAGTGTGAAAGATAAAAAACAAAAGGAGGAAGTGTGAAAAGTGAATGGGCCAAATTGAGGTGCATATGAAGACGTATGCTTTCTTCCAATTCATTAAATCGGGCTAATATGAATCAGGTGAATTGAGTTCTGCTTTTGGAAACTGGGTTAAGAAGGGGTGCACCGTTCCTGGAGGTACTGCAATACCAGGTCAATGCGTGGAGTGGACAGAGCAAGCTCTTTTTCCATCTCCCTGTTCTAAAAATCCATTTAATATATGGTCCCCAGATAGGGGACGTATCAGATATTAAACTGATAAGAACAGATTTTTGATTTAATGAAGCTTTCCAAAGCACCGCAAAAATGCATGACCGAAGTCACACCAAAAACAGTGCAAAGGCTAGGATTCGTGTGGACCCCTCCGTGAGAAGAGGATCCCCAAAAATCAACCCCGTCCCTCCGAGCCAGAAGGCCACAGCGAGGGTCAGGGATCTTCGGTGCTCCCCCAAGCCGAAGCCTGGTTGAGCCTTGTTGTTGCTCCCAGCGTCCACCGAGGCATCTTACCCAAGTGGAGTAGGGAGCTACTAGTCGTTGGTTTCGCAGCCGAGACTGCCCGGACCGTCAACCGGTGTTGGTTTCTCAGCCCAAGGCTGACCGGACCTCCAACCGGGTGTTGGTTTCTCAGCCCAAGGCTAACCGGACCTCCAACCGGGTGTTGGTTTCTCAGCCAAAGCTGACCCGGACCTCCAACCGGGTGTTGGTTTCTCAGCCCAAAGCTGACCGGACCTCCGACCGGGATTATAAAAATTTCCCTTCTTAGCCAGAAGGCCGGGATAGGGCAATATGCTTGGAAAGTATGAATAGGCAAGGCGCGGCGTGCGACAGAGTCTGAGGCTTACCAGGGTCCCAACCTAGCAAGTTCAGACTCCCTCCAGGGTGTCCATTCCTGGGGCACATTGCACCATAACCCCCACACTTACTCAGTCTAATAGCCTCGATCCTGGTAGGGCCATGGTTTCCTCTAGATGGATATACTATCCTCCCAAAGTACTAACAAGCGCAACCTTCCAGTGTGCATTGCATCATTGTACTAAGGTGGCCGGAGCCTTAAACCACCTTTTCGAACGATACTACACTTGAGCTTAGCCAAAAGGCCGAGAAGCGATAACCAGAATTGGTTTGGGCCTCGAGTGGCACCCTGGCCTATGCCGGACACATCTTAGGGAGAGAGAGCGAGAGGGAGACAAACCCACGCCTACACAAGACATTTTGTCACCCAAGCCAACCCTTGAAAAGGCTGCTTTGCAGAGCCAAAACAAGAAGAATGGTGCGTTTTGCAGCCGCCGCCCACTGCAATGAATCTGAATAACTCCTCCTTTAGGGCGCAAGCAACTCCCCTCCCCCTTGCAGTCTTTCCAATTCACGATACAAAAAGACGGACAGGACAGGTTGCCTGACTTTCCGTCACTGCCACCCTTTGCCATCCTTACCCGTAGAAAGCCCTTTCATCATCCCCAAACCCTAATCTTTTCCCTTTCCTTCCCAGCCCCCAAACCCTGCCCTCTGTACCTTTCTCACCACCCGCTTCCCTTCTCCTGTCATCCCCCTACCACCCGGGAAAAAAAGAGATTGCCCCCTCCTTCCACTAGCCCACCCTCCCACCCAAAGAACAACTTCTTCTGCGCAGCTTGTTTTCTAGGCAGCAGCGCTATTGTGATGTCATCGGGGGGCATTGTGACAAGCCGCCAGTGTTCCGTCTCTTCATGTTGTGCACAGTTCAAACGGAAAATACATCAACAGGCAGACTACAGAAAAGCTTACTATCAAAGGTTAGAGGGGGGCTTTCTCAGAGGGCTTTTTACAGTTTTTCTATTCCCAATTAGCCGTTTAAGTGTACTTATTGAAAGTAGTAATTCTTTCATAGGCCGCCCTTTCTTAGTATTTGACGTTCCTTATATTGCGGTATGAGGCTTCGCAGTAGGTTGCAAACATTCATCACCCATGACTGTCCCCAATTGAGCTCAGAAGCTCAATGTCTATCATGACCTCTCTTTTAGAATGTCCAAGAGCAAGCAAACTATTCCTCCAGGAGAGGGCGCCAACAGACTACTAAAGAGATCATCATTACTCAAAGAAAACCCCAAAAACCAATGCATGATAGGAATAAACAGGTAACTTTCTTTGGAGTGGAAGCGGAGAGATCGCACCAGATGCCAATTCTAGATGTTATCACACCTGTGGTCACTGCAGCAGCAGGTGAATCCACTTTGTCCAAAAGGGATCTATTCCATTCAATTGCAAATGATCTAGATAAGACAGAGAACTGCAGCACGGGGACATAGCCGAGTTGGTCAGGTTGAGTGGTGATGAGTTTGCTATTTGGATGAATAAAGAAAGTCAAAAGTGTGAAAGATAAAAAACAAAAGGAGGAAGTGTGAAAAGTGAATGGGCCAAATTGAGGTGCATATGAAGACGTATGCTTTCTTCCAATTCATTAAATCGGGCTAATATGAATCAGGTGAATTGAGTTCTGCTTTTGGAAACTGGGTTAAGAAGGGGTGCACCGTTCCTGGAGGTACTGCAATACCAGGTCAATGCGTGGAGTGGACAGAGCAAGCTCTTTTTCCATCTCCCTGTTCTAAAAATCCATTTAATATATGGTCCCCAGATAGGGGACGTATCAGATATTAAACTGATAAGAACAGATACTACACTTGATCTTAGCCAAAAGGCCGAGAAGCGATAACCAGAATTGGTTTGGGCCTCGAGTGGCACCCTGGCCTATGCCGGACACATCTTAGGGAGAGAGAGCGAGAGGGAGACAAACCCACGCCTACACAAGACATTTTGTCACCCAAGCCAACCCTTGAAAAGGCTGCTTTGCAGAGCCAAAACAAGAAGAATGGTGCGTTTTGCAGCCGCCGCCCACTGCAATGAATCTGAATAACTCCTCCTTTAGGGCGCAAGCAACTCCCCTCCCCCTTGCAGTCTTTCCAATTCACGATACAAAAAGACGGACAGGACAGGTTGCCTGACTTTCCGTCACTGCCACCCTTTGCCATCCTTACCCGTAGAAAGCCCTTTCATCATCCCCAAACCCTAATCTTTTCCCTTTCCTTCCCAGCCCCCAAACCCTGCCCTCTGTACCTTTCTCACCACCCGCTTCCCTTCTCCTGTCATCCCCCTACCACCCGGGAAAAAAAGAGATTGCCCCCTCCTTCCACTAGCCCACCCTCCCACCCAAAGAACAACTTCTTCTGCGCAGCTTGTTTTCTAGGCAGCAGCGCTATTGTGATGTCATCGGGGGGCATTGTGACAAGCCGCCAGTGTTCCGTCTCTTCATGTTGTGCACAGTTCAAACGGAAAATACATCAACAGGCAGACTACAGAAAAGCTTACTATCAAAGGTTAGAGGGGGGCTTTCTCAGAGGGCTTTTTACAGTTTTTCTATTCCCAATTAGCCGTTTAAGTGTACTTATTGAAAGTAGTAATTCTTTCATAGGCCGCCCTTTCTTAGTATTTGACGTTCCTTATATTGCGGTATGAGGCTTCGCAGTAGGTTGCAAACATTCATCACCCATGACTGTCCCCAATTGAGCTCAGAAGCTCAATGTCTATCATGACCTCTCTTTTAGAATGTCCAAGAGCAAGCAAACTATTCCTCCAGGAGAGGGCGCCAACAGACTACTAAAGAGATCATCATTACTCAAAGAAAACCCCAAAAACCAATGCATGATAGGAATAAACAGGTAACTTTCTTTGGAGTGGAAGCGGAGAGATCGCACCAGATGCCAATTCTAGATGTTATCACACCTGTGGTCACTGCAGCAGCAGGTGAATCCACTTTGTCCAAAAGGGATCTATTCCATTCAATTGCAAATGATCTAGATAAGACAGAGAACTGCAGCACGGGGACATAGCCGAGTTGGTCAGGTTGAGTGGTGATGAGTTTGCTATTTGGATGAATAAAGAAAGTCAAAAGTGTGAAAGATAAAAAACAAAAGGAGGAAGTGTGAAAAGTGAATGGGCCAAATTGAGGTGCATATGAAGACGTATGCTTTCTTCCAATTCATTAAATCGGGCTAATATGAATCAGGTGAATTGAGTTCTGCTTTTGGAAACTGGGTTAAGAAGGGGTGCACCGTTCCTGGAGGTACTGCAATACCAGGTCAATGCGTGGAGTGGACAGAGCAAGCTCTTTTTCCATCTCCCTGTTCTAAAAATCCATTTAATATATGGTCCCCAGATAGGGGACGTATCAGATATTAAACTGATAAGAACAGATACTACACTTGATCTTAGCCAAAAGGCCGAGAAGCGATAACCAGAATTGGTTTGGGCCTCGAGTGGCACCCTGGCCTATGCCGGACACATCTTAGGGAGAGAGAGCGAGAGGGAGACAAACCCATGCCTACACAAGACATTTTGTCACCCAAGCCAACCCTTGAAAAGGCTGCTTTGCAGAGCCAAAACAAGAAGAATGGTGCGTTTTGCAGCCGCCGCCCACTGCAATGAATCTGAATAACTCCTCCTTTAGGGCGCAAGCAACTCCCCTCCCCCTTGCAGTCTTTCCAATTCACGATACAAAAAGACGGACAGGACAGGTTGCCTGACTTTCCGTCACTGCCACCCTTTGCCATCCTTACCCGTAGAAAGCCCTTTCATCATCCCCAAACCCTAATCTTTTCCCTTTCCTTCCCAGCCCCCAAACCCTGCCCTCTGTACCTTTCTCACCACCCGCTTCCCTTCTCCTGTCATCCCCCTACCACCCGGGAAAAAAAGAGATTGCCCCCTCCTTCCACTAGCCCACCCTCCCACCCAAAGAACAACTTCTTCTGCGCAGCTTGTTTTCTAGGCAGCAGCGCTATTGTGATGTCATCGGGGGGCATTGTGACAAGCCGCCAGTGTTCCGTCTCTTCATGTTGTGCACAGTTCAAACGGAAAATACATCAACAGGCAGACTACAGAAAAGCTTACTATCAAAGGTTAGAGGGGGGCTTTCTCAGAGGGCTTTTTACAGTTTTTCTATTCCCAATTAGCCGTTTAAGTGTACTTATTGAAAGTAGTAATTCTTTCATAGGCCGCCCTTTCTTAGTATTTGACGTTCCTTATATTGCGGTATGAGGCTTCGCAGTAGGTTGCAAACATTCATCACCCATGACTGTCCCCAATTGAGCTCAGAAGCTCAATGTCTATCATGACCTCTCTTTTAGAATGTCCAAGAGCAAGCAAACTATTCCTCCAGGAGAGGGCGCCAACAGACTACTAAAGAGATCATCATTACTCAAAGAAAACCCCAAAAACCAATGCATGATAGGAATAAACAGGTAACTTTCTTTGGAGTGGAAGCGGAGAGATCGCACCAGATGCCAATTCTAGATGTTATCACACCTGTGGTCACTGCAGCAGCAGGTGAATCCACTTTGTCCAAAAGGGATCTATTCCATTCAATTGCAAATGATCTAGATAAGACAGAGAACTGCAGCACGGGGACATAGCCGAGTTGGTCAGGTTGAGTGGTGATGAGTTTGCTATTTGGATGAATAAAGAAAGTCAAAAGTGTGAAAGATAAAAAACAAAAGGAGGAAGTGTGAAAAGTGAATGGGCCAAATTGAGGTGCATATGAAGACGTATGCTTTCTTCCAATTCATTAAATCGGGCTAATATGAATCAGGTGAATTGAGTTCTGCTTTTGGAAACTGGGTTAAGAAGGGGTGCACCGTTCCTGGAGGTACTGCAATACCAGGTCAATGCGTGGAGTGGACAGAGCAAGCTCTTTTTCCATCTCCCTGTTCTAAAAATCCATTTAATATATGGTCCCCAGATAGGGGACGTATCAGATATTAAACTGATAAGAACAGATACTACACTTGATCTTAGCCAAAAGGCCGAGAAGCGATAACCAGAATTGGTTTGGGCCTCGAGTGGCACCCTGGCCTATGCCGGACACATCTTAGGGAGAGAGAGCGAGAGGGAGACAAACCCACGCCTACACAAGACATTTTGTCACCCAAGCCAACCCTTGAAAAGGCTGCTTTGCAGAGCCAAAACAAGAAGAATGGTGCGTTTTGCAGCCGCCGCCCACTGCAATGAATCTGAATAACTCCTCCTTTAGGGCGCAAGCAACTCCCCTCCCCCTTGCAGTCTTTCCAATTCACGATACAAAAAGACGGACAGGACAGGTTGCCTGACTTTCCGTCACTGCCACCCTTTGCCATCCTTACCCGTAGAAAGCCCTTTCATCATCCCCAAACCCTAATCTTTTCCCTTTCCTTCCCAGCCCCCAAACCCTGCCCTCTGTACCTTTCTCACCACCCGCTTCCCTTCTCCTGTCATCCCCCTACCACCCGGGAAAAAAAGAGATTGCCCCCTCCTTCCACTAGCCCACCCTCCCACCCAAAGAACAACTTCTTCTGCGCAGCTTGTTTTCTAGGCAGCAGCGCTATTGTGATGTCATCGGGGGGCATTGTGACAAGCCGCCAGTGTTCCGTCTCTTCATGTTGTGCACAGTTCAAACGGAAAATACATCAACAGGCAGACTACAGAAAAGCTTACTATCAAAGGTTAGAGGGGGGCTTTCTCAGAGGGCTTTTTACAGTTTTTCTATTCCCAATTAGCCGTTTAAGTGTACTTATTGAAAGTAGTAATTCTTTCATAGGCCGCCCTTTCTTAGTATTTGACGTTCCTTATATTGCGGTATGAGGCTTCGCAGTAGGTTGCAAACATTCATCACCCATGACTGTCCCCAATTGAGCTCAGAAGCTCAATGTCTATCATGACCTCTCTTTTAGAATGTCCAAGAGCAAGCAAACTATTCCTCCAGGAGAGGGCGCCAACAGACTACTAAAGAGATCATCATTACTCAAAGAAAACCCCAAAAACCAATGCATGATAGGAATAAACAGGTAACTTTCTTTGGAGTGGAAGCGGAGAGATCGCACCAGATGCCAATTCTAGATGTTATCACACCTGTGGTCACTGCAGCAGCAGGTGAATCCACTTTGTCCAAAAGGGATCTATTCCATTCAATTGCAAATGATCTAGATAAGACAGAGAACTGCAGCACGGGGACATAGCCGAGTTGGTCAGGTTGAGTGGTGATGAGTTTGCTATTTGGATGAATAAAGAAAGTCAAAAGTGTGAAAGATAAAAAACAAAAGGAGGAAGTGTGAAAAGTGAATGGGCCAAATTGAGGTGCATATGAAGACGTATGCTTTCTTCCAATTCATTAAATCGGGCTAATATGAATCAGGTGAATTGAGTTCTGCTTTTGGAAACTGGGTTAAGAAGGGGTGCACCGTTCCTGGAGGTACTGCAATACCAGGTCAATGCGTGGAGTGGACAGAGCAAGCTCTTTTTCCATCTCCCTGTTCTAAAAATCCATTTAATATATGGTCCCCAGATAGGGGACGTATCAGATATTAAACTGATAAGAACAGATACTACACTTGATCTTAGCCAAAAGGCCGAGAAGCGATAACCAGAATTGGTTTGGGCCTCGAGTGGCACCCTGGCCTATGCCGGACACATCTTAGGGAGAGAGAGCGAGAGGGAGACAAACCCACGCCTACACAAGACATTTTGTCACCCAAGCCAACCCTTGAAAAGGCTGCTTTGCAGAGCCAAAACAAGAAGAATGGTGCGTTTTGCAGCCGCCGCCCACTGCAATGAATCTGAATAACTCCTCCTTTAGGGCGCAAGCAACTCCCCTCCCCCTTGCAGTCTTTCCAATTCACGATACAAAAAGACGGACAGGACAGGTTGCCTGACTTTCCGTCACTGCCACCCTTTGCCATCCTTACCCGTAGAAAGCCCTTTCATCATCCCCAAACCCTAATCTTTTCCCTTTCCTTCCCAGCCCCCAAACCCTGCCCTCTGTACCTTTCTCACCACCCGCTTCCCTTCTCCTGTCATCCCCCTACCACCCGGGAAAAAAAGAGATTGCCCCCTCCTTCCACTAGCCCACCCTCCCACCCAAAGAACAACTTCTTCTGCGCAGCTTGTTTTCTAGGCAGCAGCGCTATTGTGATGTCATCGGGGGGCATTGTGACAAGCCGCCAGTGTTCCGTCTCTTCATGTTGTGCACAGTTCAAACGGAAAATACATCAACAGGCAGACTACAGAAAAGCTTACTATCAAAGGTTAGAGGGGGGCTTTCTCAGAGGGCTTTTTACAGTTTTTCTATTCCCAATTAGCCGTTTAAGTGTACTTATTGAAAGTAGTAATTCTTTCATAGGCCGCCCTTTCTTAGTATTTGACGTTCCTTATATTGCGGTATGAGGCTTCGCAGTAGGTTGCAAACATTCATCACCCATGACTGTCCCCAATTGAGCTCAGAAGCTCAATGTCTATCATGACCTCTCTTTTAGAATGTCCAAGAGCAAGCAAACTATTCCTCCAGGAGAGGGCGCCAACAGACTACTAAAGAGATCATCATTACTCAAAGAAAACCCCAAAAACCAATGCATGATAGGAATAAACAGGTAACTTTCTTTGGAGTGGAAGCGGAGAGATCGCACCAGATGCCAATTCTAGATGTTATCACACCTGTGGTCACTGCAGCAGCAGGTGAATCCACTTTGTCCAAAAGGGATCTATTCCATTCAATTGCAAATGATCTAGATAAGACAGAGAACTGCAGCACGGGGACATAGCCGAGTTGGTCAGGTTGAGTGGTGATGAGTTTGCTATTTGGATGAATAAAGAAAGTCAAAAGTGTGAAAGATAAAAAACAAAAGGAGGAAGTGTGAAAAGTGAATGGGCCAAATTGAGGTGCATATGAAGACGTATGCTTTCTTCCAATTCATTAAATCGGGCTAATATGAATCAGGTGAATTGAGTTCTGCTTTTGGAAACTGGGTTAAGAAGGGGTGCACCGTTCCTGGAGGTACTGCAATACCAGGTCAATGCGTGGAGTGGACAGAGCAAGCTCTTTTTCCATCTCCCTGTTCTAAAAATCCATTTAATATATGGTCCCCAGATAGGGGACGTATCAGATATTAAACTGATAAGAACAGATACTACACTTGATCTTAGCCAAAAGGCCGAGAAGCGATAACCAGAATTGGTTTGGGCCTCGAGTGGCACCCTGGCCTATGCCGGACACATCTTAGGGAGAGAGAGCGAGAGGGAGACAAACCCACGCCTACACAAGACATTTTGTCACCCAAGCCAACCCTTGAAAAGGCTGCTTTGCAGAGCCAAAACAAGAAGAATGGTGCGTTTTGCAGCCGCCGCCCACTGCAATGAATCTGAATAACTCCTCCTTTAGGGCGCAAGCAACTCCCCTCCCCCTTGCAGTCTTTCCAATTCACGATACAAAAAGACGGACAGGACAGGTTGCCTGACTTTCCGTCACTGCCACCCTTTGCCATCCTTACCCGTAGAAAGCCCTTTCATCATCCCCAAACCCTAATCTTTTCCCTTTCCTTCCCAGCCCCCAAACCCTGCCCTCTGTACCTTTCTCACCACCCGCTTCCCTTCTCCTGTCATCCCCCTACCACCCGGGAAAAAAAGAGATTGCCCCCTCCTTCCACTAGCCCACCCTCCCACCCAAAGAACAACTTCTTCTGCGCAGCTTGTTTTCTAGGCAGCAGCGCTATTGTGATGTCATCGGGGGGCATTGTGACAAGCCGCCAGTGTTCCGTCTCTTCATGTTGTGCACAGTTCAAACGGAAAATACATCAACAGGCAGACTACAGAAAAGCTTACTATCAAAGGTTAGAGGGGGGCTTTCTCAGAGGGCTTTTTACAGTTTTTCTATTCCCAATTAGCCGTTTAAGTGTACTTATTGAAAGTAGTAATTCTTTCATAGGCCGCCCTTTCTTAGTATTTGACGTTCCTTATATTGCGGTATGAGGCTTCGCAGTAGGTTGCAAACATTCATCACCCATGACTGTCCCCAATTGAGCTCAGAAGCTCAATGTCTATCATGACCTCTCTTTTAGAATGTCCAAGAGCAAGCAAACTATTCCTCCAGGAGAGGGCGCCAACAGACTACTAAAGAGATCATCATTACTCAAAGAAAACCCCAAAAACCAATGCATGATAGGAATAAACAGGTAACTTTCTTTGGAGTGGAAGCGGAGAGATCGCACCAGATGCCAATTCTAGATGTTATCACACCTGTGGTCACTGCAGCAGCAGGTGAATCCACTTTGTCCAAAAGGGATCTATTCCATTCAATTGCAAATGATCTAGATAAGACAGAGAACTGCAGCACGGGGACATAGCCGAGTTGGTCAGGTTGAGTGGTGATGAGTTTGCTATTTGGATGAATAAAGAAAGTCAAAAGTGTGAAAGATAAAAAACAAAAGGAGGAAGTGTGAAAAGTGAATGGGCCAAATTGAGGTGCATATGAAGACGTATGCTTTCTTCCAATTCATTAAATCGGGCTAATATGAATCAGGTGAATTGAGTTCTGCTTTTGGAAACTGGGTTAAGAAGGGGTGCACCGTTCCTGGAGGTACTGCAATACCAGGTCAATGCGTGGAGTGGACAGAGCAAGCTCTTTTTCCATCTCCCTGTTCTAAAAATCCATTTAATATATGGTCCCCAGATAGGGGACGTATCAGATATTAAACTGATAAGAACAGATACTACACTTGATCTTAGCCAAAAGGCCGAGAAGCGATAACCAGAATTGGTTTGGGCCTCGAGTGGCACCCTGGCCTATGCCGGACACATCTTAGGGAGAGAGAGCGAGAGGGAGACAAACCCACGCCTACACAAGACATTTTGTCACCCAAGCCAACCCTTGAAAAGGCTGCTTTGCAGAGCCAAAACAAGAAGAATGGTGCGTTTTGCAGCCGCCGCCCACTGCAATGAATCTGAATAACTCCTCCTTTAGGGCGCAAGCAACTCCCCTCCCCCTTGCAGTCTTTCCAATTCACGATACAAAAAGACGGACAGGACAGGTTGCCTGACTTTCCGTCACTGCCACCCTTTGCCATCCTTACCCGTAGAAAGCCCTTTCATCATCCCCAAACCCTAATCTTTTCCCTTTCCTTCCCAGCCCCCAAACCCTGCCCTCTGTACCTTTCTCACCACCCGCTTCCCTTCTCCTGTCATCCCCCTACCACCCGGGAAAAAAAGAGATTGCCCCCTCCTTCCACTAGCCCACCCTCCCACCCAAAGAACAACTTCTTCTGCGCAGCTTGTTTTCTAGGCAGCAGCGCTATTGTGATGTCATCGGGGGGCATTGTGACAAGCCGCCAGTGTTCCGTCTCTTCATGTTGTGCACAGTTCAAACGGAAAATACATCAACAGGCAGACTACAGAAAAGCTTACTATCAAAGGTTAGAGGGGGGCTTTCTCAGAGGGCTTTTTACAGTTTTTCTATTCCCAATTAGCCGTTTAAGTGTACTTATTGAAAGTAGTAATTCTTTCATAGGCCGCCCTTTCTTAGTATTTGACGTTCCTTATATTGCGGTATGAGGCTTCGCAGTAGGTTGCAAACATTCATCACCCATGACTGTCCCCAATTGAGCTCAGAAGCTCAATGTCTATCATGACCTCTCTTTTAGAATGTCCAAGAGCAAGCAAACTATTCCTCCAGGAGAGGGCGCCAACAGACTACTAAAGAGATCATCATTACTCAAAGAAAACCCCAAAAACCAATGCATGATAGGAATAAACAGGTAACTTTCTTTGGAGTGGAAGCGGAGAGATCGCACCAGATGCCAATTCTAGATGTTATCACACCTGTGGTCACTGCAGCAGCAGGTGAATCCACTTTGTCCAAAAGGGATCTATTCCATTCAATTGCAAATGATCTAGATAAGACAGAGAACTGCAGCACGGGGACATAGCCGAGTTGGTCAGGTTGAGTGGTGATGAGTTTGCTATTTGGATGAATAAAGAAAGTCAAAAGTGTGAAAGATAAAAAACAAAAGGAGGAAGTGTGAAAAGTGAATGGGCCAAATTGAGGTGCATATGAAGACGTATGCTTTCTTCCAATTCATTAAATCGGGCTAATATGAATCAGGTGAATTGAGTTCTGCTTTTGGAAACTGGGTTAAGAAGGGGTGCACCGTTCCTGGAGGTACTGCAATACCAGGTCAATGCGTGGAGTGGACAGAGCAAGCTCTTTTTCCATCTCCCTGTTCTAAAAATCCATTTAATATATGGTCCCCAGATAGGGGACGTATCAGATATTAAACTGATAAGAACAGATACTACACTTGATCTTAGCCAAAAGGCCGAGAAGCGATAACCAGAATTGGTTTGGGCCTCGAGTGGCACCCTGGCCTATGCCGGACACATCTTAGGGAGAGAGAGCGAGAGGGAGACAAACCCACGCCTACACAAGACATTTTGTCACCCAAGCCAACCCTTGAAAAGGCTGCTTTGCAGAGCCAAAACAAGAAGAATGGTGCGTTTTGCAGCCGCCGCCCACTGCAATGAATCTGAATAACTCCTCCTTTAGGGCGCAAGCAACTCCCCTCCCCCTTGCAGTCTTTCCAATTCACGATACAAAAAGACGGACAGGACAGGTTGCCTGACTTTCCGTCACTGCCACCCTTTGCCATCCTTACCCGTAGAAAGCCCTTTCATCATCCCCAAACCCTAATCTTTTCCCTTTCCTTCCCAGCCCCCAAACCCTGCCCTCTGTACCTTTCTCACCACCCGCTTCCCTTCTCCTGTCATCCCCCTACCACCCGGGAAAAAAAGAGATTGCCCCCTCCTTCCACTAGCCCACCCTCCCACCCAAAGAACAACTTCTTCTGCGCAGCTTGTTTTCTAGGCAGCAGCGCTATTGTGATGTCATCGGGGGGCATTGTGACAAGCCGCCAGTGTTCCGTCTCTTCATGTTGTGCACAGTTCAAACGGAAAATACATCAACAGGCAGACTACAGAAAAGCTTACTATCAAAGGTTAGAGGGGGGCTTTCTCAGAGGGCTTTTTACAGTTTTTCTATTCCCAATTAGCCGTTTAAGTGTACTTATTGAAAGTAGTAATTCTTTCATAGGCCGCCCTTTCTTAGTATTTGACGTTCCTTATATTGCGGTATGAGGCTTCGCAGTAGGTTGCAAACATTCATCACCCATGACTGTCCCCAATTGAGCTCAGAAGCTCAATGTCTATCATGACCTCTCTTTTAGAATGTCCAAGAGCAAGCAAACTATTCCTCCAGGAGAGGGCGCCAACAGACTACTAAAGAGATCATCATTACTCAAAGAAAACCCCAAAAACCAATGCATGATAGGAATAAACAGGTAACTTTCTTTGGAGTGGAAGCGGAGAGATCGCACCAGATGCCAATTCTAGATGTTATCACACCTGTGGTCACTGCAGCAGCAGGTGAATCCACTTTGTCCAAAAGGGATCTATTCCATTCAATTGCAAATGATCTAGATAAGACAGAGAACTGCAGCACGGGGACATAGCCGAGTTGGTCAGGTTGAGTGGTGATGAGTTTGCTATTTGGATGAATAAAGAAAGTCAAAAGTGTGAAAGATAAAAAACAAAAGGAGGAAGTGTGAAAAGTGAATGGGCCAAATTGAGGTGCATATGAAGACGTATGCTTTCTTCCAATTCATTAAATCGGGCTAATATGAATCAGGTGAATTGAGTTCTGCTTTTGGAAACTGGGTTAAGAAGGGGTGCACCGTTCCTGGAGGTACTGCAATACCAGGTCAATGCGTGGAGTGGACAGAGCAAGCTCTTTTTCCATCTCCCTGTTCTAAAAATCCATTTAATATATGGTCCCCAGATAGGGGACGTATCAGATATTAAACTGATAAGAACAGATTTTTTGATTTAACAGCATCTTTATTATCATGCACTACTCACAAAAAGGTAACAAACCGTGTACAGTGCCGCAGCCCCGTACACACAGAAATATACAATCCTTCTTACATAGCCATAGAGTACGACGCACTAAACTATACATCACGCTCCTATGCTTATCCATAACACTCAAGCTGAAAGAAAAAGTTAGACAATAAATAACGACGAACCGGCGATTGGGGGATCGGGGTAGGGGAAAAGGGGGATAGGGTGGGGAAGTCACAGGCCCGAAGCTTTATTGAAAGACGCACATAACGGGAAAAGGAGGGAGGGGGCATGGAAGAGGTCTAAACCTCCTCCTCGGCGCTGTCGTCCGGACTGTCCATGATGGAATAGTCTCTGAGCAGGCTGTGGATCAGCCTGCGGCAATCCTGGATAGACATCCTCTCCCTCTTCAAGATGAGCCGGTTCCTGGCGACCCAAATAGCGTCCTTAAAGCAGTTCATAAGGCGCCAAGCCTCCTGGATGGCTCCAACGGTGTGAGTCCCAGGGAAGAGTCCATAAAGTACGGAATGGTACGATAGGCTCCCTCTGGGGACGGAGTTCCTCAGGTCATCCTCCAGGGCAACCAACAGGCGCTGTGCGAAACGGCAGTCCCAAAAGGCGTGCAGCGATGTTTCCTCCACGAAGGGGCACCTTGGGCAGTACCGGGTTTTGCACAGGTTCCGGGCGTGCATGAATGACCGGACGGGCAGTCCGCCCTGTATCGCCATCCATGACAAGTCCTTGTGCCCGTTGGTCAATCCAGCCGATGACACGTTTGTCCAAACAGTCTCCAGTGTGTCGTGATGAAGTCCTGGAATGTTCTCCATTTCGTCCTTGGCTCTGATGAGTTTGTGGATAGTCTTTGGCTTCCACAAATCAGGCTTGAGTCCCTCCAGTTGGTGTTCCCTCACAAACCGAACCACGTCTCCGTAGAACCATGGCGCCGTCCAGTTGTAGGGGAAGGAGCTGTCCCACTTATCCCAGCCTAACCGTCTCCAAAGGGGGAGCAGGAAGAAGCGAGACATGGACCCACCCGCGGAACCTCTCTTGACTCGCAGAGTTCGGCGAACGCAGTCACATACGAAGGAGGATCGCAGGAGGGTGGGGATATCGGGTACGCCCTTCCCACCCTTGCGAGGATCCTTGTACATGATGCTCCGCTTTACTCTGTCCATCTTGGATCCCCAGACAAAACGAAACACCGTCCTGGTAATGGCCCTGCACACGGTGGCAAGGGGGGGCCAGGCCTGGGCCGTGTACTGCAGCACGGGCAGTACCTCGTTACGCAGGACCAGTGCTTTGCCCTCACAGGTGAGGCGTCTGAGGCTCCACAGACCGATCCGTTGGGTGATCTTGGTCAAGCGTTCCTCCCAGGACTTGAGGGCTGCTCCTTCCTTCCCGAACCAGACTCCAAGAACCTTGATGAAATCCGGCTGGATGCTGAAAGGGAAGGGGGCGGAAGAGGCCGGCTGCCAGTCCCCGAAGAGCATGGCTTTCGACTTCCCGCAGTTGACTTTGGCTCCCGAAGCCCGTCCGAAGGTCTCACAGGTCTGGACGAGGGTGTCGACTGAGCGCCGGTCCGCGCAGAAGACGGTCACGTCGTCCATGTAGAGCGAGCACTTGACCTCGAAGCGTTCTGGTCCTGGTGCGGTGATCCCTCTGATCTCTCCATTCCGCCGGATAGCCTCTGCAAAGAGTTCTATAACACAAACAAAAAGAAGAGGTGACAGAGGACAGCCTTGTCTGACCCCTGAGAGGACCGGGAAGGGGTCAGTCTTCCAGCCGTT
The DNA here is from genome assembly GCF_048569485.1 of Anomaloglossus baeobatrachus. Lineage (NCBI taxonomy): Eukaryota > Metazoa > Chordata > Amphibia > Anura > Aromobatidae > Anomaloglossus > Anomaloglossus baeobatrachus. Next base: position 16,028 of record NW_027443004.1, on the reverse strand, counting down.
TACCAACACCGAGCTGTGAATATCAAAATACATTAGTTGGACATACAAACAAAACATGTTACCCAAACCTAACCTGTGCAGAGCTTTGCCCAGGAACTCATGGGAAACACGGTCGAAGGCCTTTTCCTGATCCAACGAGATCAGGGCTGCGTGCACCCGGCGGGCTTTGATGTACTCGACCGTGTCCCGCATGAGAGCCAGGCTGTCTGCGATGCGACGTCCGGGGATGCCGCAGGTCTGATCTGGGTGGATGATCCGTCCGATAACCGTCTTCAGTCTCGTTGCCATCGTCTTGGCCAGGATCTTGTAGTCGACATTCAGAAGGGTGATGGGACGCCAATTCTTCAGGTCGCACCTCTCTCCTTTACGCTTGTACAGGATCGTGACCATTCCTTCCCTCAGAGATGGAGGCATTCTGCCCTCCACCACCATCTCCTCATACAGCCCTAACAGGTCCGGACAGATTAGGTCTCCCAGCGCTACATAGAGCTCTGCTGGGAGGCCGTCACTGCCCGGTGTCCTGCCAGAACTAAAGGATTTGGCGGCCGAGAGCAGCTCGTCCACCGTCAGAGGAACGTCCATGGCCGCCGCGTCTGCAGGGTCAAGATGGTTAGTGATACCTGACAGGAACTTATCGGCGGCCTCGGGGTCAGTAGTCTTGCGGGCGTAGAGTTCGCTGTAGAAGTCGCTGACGACCTTCATCACGTTCTCTTTCCCGCGTCGTATGCTTCCACTCTCGTCTCGTAGTTCATTCATGGGCGTGTGACCGGCGTGGAGTTTCCTGAAAAAGAACGAGTTACATTTCTCACCCTTCTCCAGGTTCTCCACTTTGGAACGGAAGACAATTCGCTCGGACTCCTCCTCGAAGTGCCTTTTCAGGCTCCTCTTAGTCTCCTCCAGCTCCTCTCTCACGTCCCAGCCGCATCGAAGAAGGTCCTGCAGGGAACGCAGCTCACGCTGGAGTCTCCTGAAGTCCCTCCTCTTCAGACACGCCTGTTGTTGACTCTTTGCCTGAAAGAAGAAACGGAACTCGAGTTTAACGTATTCCCACCAGTCAGAAACAGACTGGAAGCCCGCCTTGTAGGCCCGCCACGTGGAGTAGGCAGCTCTAAGCTCCTCCAGAATCTCACCCTTTTCCAGCAGAGAGCAGTTCAGCTTCCAGGAGCCCGGGCCAATGGGGAAGCCATGGCCCAGCACACCTTGAAAGTGAATGGCTCTGTGGTCAGAGAAGAAGCAGGGGACCATCGAGTGCCCACTCCGCCCAACCGCCCGAGAGGTAAACACAAAGTCAATCCTGGAACGCAGCGAGCCATCGGATCGGCACCATGAATAGTTCACGGATCCGTGTCCGATGGAGCCAACAACGTCCACAAGAGAGGCTTCGGTCACCATCTCAATGAGCAGTTTGGATGTGACGTCCAACTTGGCAGCCGTTCCAGAACTGCGTCCATCCTCCTCGATCGGGCAGTTGAAATCCCCGGCCATCACTACCGTCCTGGCGGTAGCGAGCTGAGGGCGCAGGGCTTGGAGGAGCTCCAGTCGATCGCTCTTCACAGGAGAAGCATACACATTGATGAACCTGACAGGTTCTCCCGCCCAGGTGCCATCCACGAGCAGTAACCTGCCGCAGACGATTTCCTGAACAGAGTCCAATGTGAAGGCGCTTCCCCTGATCAGCACGGCGACCCCCGCGGACCTACAGTCGCCCCCGCCAGACCAGTAGGATGGGCCATGGGTCCACTCCCTGGCCAGATGGTTGAAGGACCTAGAGGAGGGAAGGGAGCATTCCTGCAGGAAAAATACATCACTAGACTGAGTGTTAAGGAACGCAAAAATTGTCTGACGTCGGAACTTGTCTCTGATGCTCCTAACATTAATGGAAAAGATGTTAATGTTAGCAGTCATTGGAGGAAAGAGAAAGTTAGAGCAGGCGGTGTGCCTTAGTTACCACTCCGGTCGGGCGGTTCTTCCTCTTTGGCACCTGCTGGTAAGGGTATCTCCAGCAGACCCTCTTCTTCTAGCTGATCGAGCAGGGATGGTGCCTCAGTGGCTTCCGACTCCTCCATTTCTTCTTCGGCCACAAGGGACTCCACCATCTGCTCCAACACGTCCGGTTCTGGGAGGAGGCCATCCTCCTCTTCCTGGGGTGGATTGGGGTCCACAATGAACAGCTTGGAAGGTTCTGCGACAGGACTATCTTCCACCTTCCTTTTCCTTTGGCCTGTACCTGAGGAGACAAGAGCTGGAAAATCCTCCTCGGTGAAAAGTGCAAGAGTGCTGAGGCCCTCTGCTCTCATGGTCTGGGGAGGGAGAGTGGGCTTTGGGGGGGGGGTGAGGAGACCAACTGAGGAGTAGGGAAATGAGGTGGAGGTAGTGGAATCCTCAGTAGGGTTGGCCGGGGGGGGAGGGGTTTGGACAGGGGTGACAGGGGGGGGGGGCCAGGGAGGGGGCAACAGTTTTCTTACCCTTCTTTTCCCTGGACTCCGTGGCTGCTGGGGCATCGGCTGGAGCCACAGTCGCTGGGTTCTTGGCCGCCTTGTCCTTGGCCTCTGTGGCCTTGGTCGTAGCTGCCTTGGTCGACGAAGCTGTGACTACCCGATACTGGGTCGCCGCGGCAACCCTTGCCCAGGATTTCTCCCGCTGTGGGCAGTCCTTGTAAAGGTGGTCCGCCTGTCCACATAGGTTGCAAGTCTTCTTCTTTGGGCAGTCCTTGGAGCTGTGTCCTGTCACCCGGCAAACCCTGCAGGCGTCCTCCTTGCAGGTCTTCATCGAATGCCCTTTCCCGCCACATTTCCTGCAGTTGTGTGGCATGTCCGGGTAGTAGATGAGACCAAAGGAGTTTCCCAGAGAGAATGTCGGGGGCAGGTGCTGGAGACCATCCTCGGATGCTGGTTCCCTGTGGAGTCGAACGGTTACTGACCACTTACCCGTCCAGAATCCGTTGCCGTTAAGGATGTGGGATGGCTCCCTCACCACTGTGCAGAGACGTCCCAGGAACGTGGAGATGTCTCTTCCTGGGGTGTGCGGGTTCCGCATGGAGACCGTGATCCTCTTCTCATCCCTCTGTATAGGACAGGATCCTAAAAAAGAATGAAAAGGGGAGTCCGGCATCGCTGCGTTCATCGCCTCCCAGTATCTCCTGCAGGCATTCACCGTGGCAAAGGTTACCAGAAAAATGCCAGTCATGAAGGTCTGGACACTCAGGGTTTCCGCCCTGGAGAAGCCCTGATCCAGAATCATCTTCTTGCAGAACACGTCGCTGGACATGTCCGGCAACCTACCATCCACCGCCTTCAGCTTCAGGGCGACCGTCTGCCGCATCCAAGGCTCCAGGGTTGGAGCCTTTTCAGGCGGCGTCCGGGCTCCCTCCGGCTGGCTGGCGTCGGAGGTAGGGGCCTCTTGGGCCGAAGAAGCCTCTGGATGAGCCTTCCTGGAGGTCCCTGGGTCCTGAGCCTTCTTGGCTGCCTTCTCTGGCTTGCTTGCCATGGCTGGTTCCTGCTTGAGTTCCCGGAGCTGGATCTTGGATTCTTCTCCGGGTGTCTTCTCCCGCTGTGTTCCTCCTCGAAGTTCCTCTGGTCTCCCCAAGTCTTCTCCGAGCCTTCGTCTTCTTGCTTCTTTCTGCCAAGCTCTTCTTCCGTTCGATCTCCCTCTTTCGGTCTCGGCTGGGCTTCGGAGCTTGTCTCCCTGATCGTATCTCGTCAAGTGTAGCTAGCTCAGTTTGTTCTGATAAGAACAGATACTACACTTGATCTTAGCCAAAAGGCCGAGAAGCGATAACCAGAATTGGTTTGGGCCTCGAGTGGCACCCTGGCCTATGCCGGACACATCTTAGGGAGAGAGAGCGAGAGGGAGACAAACCCACGCCTACACAAGACATTTTGTCACCCAAGCCAACCCTTGAAAAGGCTGCTTTGCAGAGCCAAAACAAGAAGAATGGTGCGTTTTGCAGCCGCCGCCCACTGCAATGAATCTGAATAACTCCTCCTTTAGGGCGCAAGCAACTCCCCTCCCCCTTGCAGTCTTTCCAATTCACGATACAAAAAGACGGACAGGACAGGTTGCCTGACTTTCCGTCACTGCCACCCTTTGCCATCCTTACCCGTAGAAAGCCCTTTCATCATCCCCAAACCCTAATCTTTTCCCTTTCCTTCCCAGCCCCCAAACCCTGCCCTCTGTACCTTTCTCACCACCCGCTTCCCTTCTCCTGTCATCCCCCTACCACCCGGGAAAAAAAGAGATTGCCCCCTCCTTCCACTAGCCCACCCTCCCACCCAAAGAACAACTTCTTCTGCGCAGCTTGTTTTCTAGGCAGCAGCGCTATTGTGATGTCATCGGGGGGCATTGTGACAAGCCGCCAGTGTTCCGTCTCTTCATGTTGTGCACAGTTCAAACGGAAAATACATCAACAGGCAGACTACAGAAAAGCTTACTATCAAAGGTTAGAGGGGGGCTTTCTCAGAGGGCTTTTTACAGTTTTTCTATTCCCAATTAGCCGTTTAAGTGTACTTATTGAAAGTAGTAATTCTTTCATAGGCCGCCCTTTCTTAGTATTTGACGTTCCTTATATTGCGGTATGAGGCTTCGCAGTAGGTTGCAAACATTCATCACCCATGACTGTCCCCAATTGAGCTCAGAAGCTCAATGTCTATCATGACCTCTCTTTTAGAATGTCCAAGAGCAAGCAAACTATTCCTCCAGGAGAGGGCGCCAACAGACTACTAAAGAGATCATCATTACTCAAAGAAAACCCCAAAAACCAATGCATGATAGGAATAAACAGGTAACTTTCTTTGGAGTGGAAGCGGAGAGATCGCACCAGATGCCAATTCTAGATGTTATCACACCTGTGGTCACTGCAGCAGCAGGTGAATCCACTTTGTCCAAAAGGGATCTATTCCATTCAATTGCAAATGATCTAGATAAGACAGAGAACTGCAGCACGGGGACATAGCCGAGTTGGTCAGGTTGAGTGGTGATGAGTTTGCTATTTGGATGAATAAAGAAAGTCAAAAGTGTGAAAGATAAAAAACAAAAGGAGGAAGTGTGAAAAGTGAATGGGCCAAATTGAGGTGCATATGAAGACGTATGCTTTCTTCCAATTCATTAAATCGGGCTAATATGAATCAGGTGAATTGAGTTCTGCTTTTGGAAACTGGGTTAAGAAGGGGTGCACCGTTCCTGGAGGTACTGCAATACCAGGTCAATGCGTGGAGTGGACAGAGCAAGCTCTTTTTCCATCTCCCTGTTCTAAAAATCCATTTAATATATGGTCCCCAGATAGGGGACGTATCAGATATTAAACTGATAAGAACAGATACTACACTTGATCTTAGCCAAAAGGCCGAGAAGCGATAACCAGAATTGGTTTGGGCCTCGAGTGGCACCCTGGCCTATGCCGGACACATCTTAGGGAGAGAGAGCGAGAGGGAGACAAACCCACGCCTACACAAGACATTTTGTCACCCAAGCCAACCCTTGAAAAGGCTGCTTTGCAGAGCCAAAACAAGAAGAATGGTGCGTTTTGCAGCCGCCGCCCACTGCAATGAATCTGAATAACTCCTCCTTTAGGGCGCAAGCAACTCCCCTCCCCCTTGCAGTCTTTCCAATTCACGATACAAAAAGACGGACAGGACAGGTTGCCTGACTTTCCGTCACTGCCACCCTTTGCCATCCTTACCCGTAGAAAGCCCTTTCATCATCCCCAAACCCTAATCTTTTCCCTTTCCTTCCCAGCCCCCAAACCCTGCCCTCTGTACCTTTCTCACCACCCGCTTCCCTTCTCCTGTCATCCCCCTACCACCCGGGAAAAAAAGAGATTGCCCCCTCCTTCCACTAGCCCACCCTCCCACCCAAAGAACAACTTCTTCTGCGCAGCTTGTTTTCTAGGCAGCAGCGCTATTGTGATGTCATCGGGGGGCATTGTGACAAGCCGCCAGTGTTCCGTCTCTTCATGTTGTGCACAGTTCAAACGGAAAATACATCAACAGGCAGACTACAGAAAAGCTTACTATCAAAGGTTAGAGGGGGGCTTTCTCAGAGGGCTTTTTACAGTTTTTCTATTCCCAATTAGCCGTTTAAGTGTACTTATTGAAAGTAGTAATTCTTTCATAGGCCGCCCTTTCTTAGTATTTGACGTTCCTTATATTGCGGTATGAGGCTTCGCAGTAGGTTGCAAACATTCATCACCCATGACTGTCCCCAATTGAGCTCAGAAGCTCAATGTCTATCATGACCTCTCTTTTAGAATGTCCAAGAGCAAGCAAACTATTCCTCCAGGAGAGGGCGCCAACAGACTACTAAAGAGATCATCATTACTCAAAGAAAACCCCAAAAACCAATGCATGATAGGAATAAACAGGTAACTTTCTTTGGAGTGGAAGCGGAGAGATCGCACCAGATGCCAATTCTAGATGTTATCACACCTGTGGTCACTGCAGCAGCAGGTGAATCCACTTTGTCCAAAAGGGATCTATTCCATTCAATTGCAAATGATCTAGATAAGACAGAGAACTGCAGCACGGGGACATAGCCGAGTTGGTCAGGTTGAGTGGTGATGAGTTTGCTATTTGGATGAATAAAGAAAGTCAAAAGTGTGAAAGATAAAAAACAAAAGGAGGAAGTGTGAAAAGTGAATGGGCCAAATTGAGGTGCATATGAAGACGTATGCTTTCTTCCAATTCATTAAATCGGGCTAATATGAATCAGGTGAATTGAGTTCTGCTTTTGGAAACTGGGTTAAGAAGGGGTGCACCGTTCCTGGAGGTACTGCAATACCAGGTCAATGCGTGGAGTGGACAGAGCAAGCTCTTTTTCCATCTCCCTGTTCTAAAAATCCATTTAATATATGGTCCCCAGATAGGGGACGTATCAGATATTAAACTGATAAGAACAGATACTACACTTGATCTTAGCCAAAAGGCCGAGAAGCGATAACCAGAATTGGTTTGGGCCTCGAGTGGCACCCTGGCCTATGCCGGACACATCTTAGGGAGAGAGAGCGAGAGGGAGACAAACCCACGCCTACACAAGACATTTTGTCACCCAAGCCAACCCTTGAAAAGGCTGCTTTGCAGAGCCAAAACAAGAAGAATGGTGCGTTTTGCAGCCGCCGCCCACTGCAATGAATCTGAATAACTCCTCCTTTAGGGCGCAAGCAACTCCCCTCCCCCTTGCAGTCTTTCCAATTCACGATACAAAAAGACGGACAGGACAGGTTGCCTGACTTTCCGTCACTGCCACCCTTTGCCATCCTTACCCGTAGAAAGCCCTTTCATCATCCCCAAACCCTAATCTTTTCCCTTTCCTTCCCAGCCCCCAAACCCTGCCCTCTGTACCTTTCTCACCACCCGCTTCCCTTCTCCTGTCATCCCCCTACCACCCGGGAAAAAAAGAGATTGCCCCCTCCTTCCACTAGCCCACCCTCCCACCCAAAGAACAACTTCTTCTGCGCAGCTTGTTTTCTAGGCAGCAGCGCTATTGTGATGTCATCGGGGGGCATTGTGACAAGCCGCCAGTGTTCCGTCTCTTCATGTTGTGCACAGTTCAAACGGAAAATACATCAACAGGCAGACTACAGAAAAGCTTACTATCAAAGGTTAGAGGGGGGCTTTCTCAGAGGGCTTTTTACAGTTTTTCTATTCCCAATTAGCCGTTTAAGTGTACTTATTGAAAGTAGTAATTCTTTCATAGGCCGCCCTTTCTTAGTATTTGACGTTCCTTATATTGCGGTATGAGGCTTCGCAGTAGGTTGCAAACATTCATCACCCATGACTGTCCCCAATTGAGCTCAGAAGCTCAATGTCTATCATGACCTCTCTTTTAGAATGTCCAAGAGCAAGCAAACTATTCCTCCAGGAGAGGGCGCCAACAGACTACTAAAGAGATCATCATTACTCAAAGAAAACCCCAAAAACCAATGCATGATAGGAATAAACAGGTAACTTTCTTTGGAGTGGAAGCGGAGAGATCGCACCAGATGCCAATTCTAGATGTTATCACACCTGTGGTCACTGCAGCAGCAGGTGAATCCACTTTGTCCAAAAGGGATCTATTCCATTCAATTGCAAATGATCTAGATAAGACAGAGAACTGCAGCACGGGGACATAGCCGAGTTGGTCAGGTTGAGTGGTGATGAGTTTGCTATTTGGATGAATAAAGAAAGTCAAAAGTGTGAAAGATAAAAAACAAAAGGAGGAAGTGTGAAAAGTGAATGGGCCAAATTGAGGTGCATATGAAGACGTATGCTTTCTTCCAATTCATTAAATCGGGCTAATATGAATCAGGTGAATTGAGTTCTGCTTTTGGAAACTGGGTTAAGAAGGGGTGCACCGTTCCTGGAGGTACTGCAATACCAGGTCAATGCGTGGAGTGGACAGAGCAAGCTCTTTTTCCATCTCCCTGTTCTAAAAATCCATTTAATATATGGTCCCCAGATAGGGGACGTATCAGATATTAAACTGATAAGAACAGATACTACACTTGATCTTAGCCAAAAGGCCGAGAAGCGATAACCAGAATTGGTTTGGGCCTCGAGTGGCACCCTGGCCTATGCCGGACACATCTTAGGGAGAGAGAGCGAGAGGGAGACAAACCCACGCCTACACAAGACATTTTGTCACCCAAGCCAACCCTTGAAAAGGCTGCTTTGCAGAGCCAAAACAAGAAGAATGGTGCGTTTTGCAGCCGCCGCCCACTGCAATGAATCTGAATAACTCCTCCTTTAGGGCGCAAGCAACTCCCCTCCCCCTTGCAGTCTTTCCAATTCACGATACAAAAAGACGGACAGGACAGGTTGCCTGACTTTCCGTCACTGCCACCCTTTGCCATCCTTACCCGTAGAAAGCCCTTTCATCATCCCCAAACCCTAATCTTTTCCCTTTCCTTCCCAGCCCCCAAACCCTGCCCTCTGTACCTTTCTCACCACCCGCTTCCCTTCTCCTGTCATCCCCCTACCACCCGGGAAAAAAAGAGATTGCCCCCTCCTTCCACTAGCCCACCCTCCCACCCAAAGAACAACTTCTTCTGCGCAGCTTGTTTTCTAGGCAGCAGCGCTATTGTGATGTCATCGGGGGGCATTGTGACAAGCCGCCAGTGTTCCGTCTCTTCATGTTGTGCACAGTTCAAACGGAAAATACATCAACAGGCAGACTACAGAAAAGCTTACTATCAAAGGTTAGAGGGGGGCTTTCTCAGAGGGCTTTTTACAGTTTTTCTATTCCCAATTAGCCGTTTAAGTGTACTTATTGAAAGTAGTAATTCTTTCATAGGCCGCCCTTTCTTAGTATTTGACGTTCCTTATATTGCGGTATGAGGCTTCGCAGTAGGTTGCAAACATTCATCACCCATGACTGTCCCCAATTGAGCTCAGAAGCTCAATGTCTATCATGACCTCTCTTTTAGAATGTCCAAGAGCAAGCAAACTATTCCTCCAGGAGAGGGCGCCAACAGACTACTAAAGAGATCATCATTACTCAAAGAAAACCCCAAAAACCAATGCATGATAGGAATAAACAGGTAACTTTCTTTGGAGTGGAAGCGGAGAGATCGCACCAGATGCCAATTCTAGATGTTATCACACCTGTGGTCACTGCAGCAGCAGGTGAATCCACTTTGTCCAAAAGGGATCTATTCCATTCAATTGCAAATGATCTAGATAAGACAGAGAACTGCAGCACGGGGACATAGCCGAGTTGGTCAGGTTGAGTGGTGATGAGTTTGCTATTTGGATGAATAAAGAAAGTCAAAAGTGTGAAAGATAAAAAACAAAAGGAGGAAGTGTGAAAAGTGAATGGGCCAAATTGAGGTGCATATGAAGACGTATGCTTTCTTCCAATTCATTAAATCGGGCTAATATGAATCAGGTGAATTGAGTTCTGCTTTTGGAAACTGGGTTAAGAAGGGGTGCACCGTTCCTGGAGGTACTGCAATACCAGGTCAATGCGTGGAGTGGACAGAGCAAGCTCTTTTTCCATCTCCCTGTTCTAAAAATCCATTTAATATATGGTCCCCAGATAGGGGACGTATCAGATATTAAACTGATAAGAACAGATACTACACTTGATCTTAGCCAAAAGGCCGAGAAGCGATAACCAGAATTGGTTTGGGCCTCGAGTGGCACCCTGGCCTATGCCGGACACATCTTAGGGAGAGAGAGCGAGAGGGAGACAAACCCACGCCTACACAAGACATTTTGTCACCCAAGCCAACCCTTGAAAAGGCTGCTTTGCAGAGCCAAAACAAGAAGAATGGTGCGTTTTGCAGCCGCCGCCCACTGCAATGAATCTGAATAACTCCTCCTTTAGGGCGCAAGCAACTCCCCTCCCCCTTGCAGTCTTTCCAATTCACGATACAAAAAGACGGACAGGACAGGTTGCCTGACTTTCCGTCACTGCCACCCTTTGCCATCCTTACCCGTAGAAAGCCCTTTCATCATCCCCAAACCCTAATCTTTTCCCTTTCCTTCCCAGCCCCCAAACCCTGCCCTCTGTACCTTTCTCACCACCCGCTTCCCTTCTCCTGTCATCCCCCTACCACCCGGGAAAAAAAGAGATTGCCCCCTCCTTCCACTAGCCCACCCTCCCACCCAAAGAACAACTTCTTCTGCGCAGCTTGTTTTCTAGGCAGCAGCGCTATTGTGATGTCATCGGGGGGCATTGTGACAAGCCGCCAGTGTTCCGTCTCTTCATGTTGTGCACAGTTCAAACGGAAAATACATCAACAGGCAGACTACAGAAAAGCTTACTATCAAAGGTTAGAGGGGGGCTTTCTCAGAGGGCTTTTTACAGTTTTTCTATTCCCAATTAGCCGTTTAAGTGTACTTATTGAAAGTAGTAATTCTTTCATAGGCCGCCCTTTCTTAGTATTTGACGTTCCTTATATTGCGGTATGAGGCTTCGCAGTAGGTTGCAAACATTCATCACCCATGACTGTCCCCAATTGAGCTCAGAAGCTCAATGTCTATCATGACCTCTCTTTTAGAATGTCCAAGAGCAAGCAAACTATTCCTCCAGGAGAGGGCGCCAACAGACTACTAAAGAGATCATCATTACTCAAAGAAAACCCCAAAAACCAATGCATGATAGGAATAAACAGGTAACTTTCTTTGGAGTGGAAGCGGAGAGATCGCACCAGATGCCAATTCTAGATGTTATCACACCTGTGGTCACTGCAGCAGCAGGTGAATCCACTTTGTCCAAAAGGGATCTATTCCATTCAATTGCAAATGATCTAGATAAGACAGAGAACTGCAGCACGGGGACATAGCCGAGTTGGTCAGGTTGAGTGGTGATGAGTTTGCTATTTGGATGAATAAAGAAAGTCAAAAGTGTGAAAGATAAAAAACAAAAGGAGGAAGTGTGAAAAGTGAATGGGCCAAATTGAGGTGCATATGAAGACGTATGCTTTCTTCCAATTCATTAAATCGGGCTAATATGAATCAGGTGAATTGAGTTCTGCTTTTGGAAACTGGGTTAAGAAGGGGTGCACCGTTCCTGGAGGTACTGCAATACCAGGTCAATGCGTGGAGTGGACAGAGCAAGCTCTTTTTCCATCTCCCTGTTCTAAAAATCCATTTAATATATGGTCCCCAGATAGGGGACGTATCAGATATTAAACTGATAAGAACAGATACTACACTTGATCTTAGCCAAAAGGCCGAGAAGCGATAACCAGAATTGGTTTGGGCCTCGAGTGGCACCCTGGCCTATGCCGGACACATCTTAGGGAGAGAGAGCGAGAGGGAGACAAACCCACGCCTACACAAGACATTTTGTCACCCAAGCCAACCCTTGAAAAGGCTGCTTTGCAGAGCCAAAACAAGAAGAATGGTGCGTTTTGCAGCCGCCGCCCACTGCAATGAATCTGAATAACTCCTCCTTTAGGGCGCAAGCAACTCCCCTCCCCCTTGCAGTCTTTCCAATTCACGATACAAAAAGACGGACAGGACAGGTTGCCTGACTTTCCGTCACTGCCACCCTTTGCCATCCTTACCCGTAGAAAGCCCTTTCATCATCCCCAAACCCTAATCTTTTCCCTTTCCTTCCCAGCCCCCAAACCCTGCCCTCTGTACCTTTCTCACCACCCGCTTCCCTTCTCCTGTCATCCCCCTACCACCCGGGAAAAAAAGAGATTGCCCCCTCCTTCCACTAGCCCACCCTCCCACCCAAAGAACAACTTCTTCTGCGCAGCTTGTTTTCTAGGCAGCAGCGCTATTGTGATGTCATCGGGGGGCATTGTGACAAGCCGCCAGTGTTCCGTCTCTTCATGTTGTGCACAGTTCAAACGGAAAATACATCAACAGGCAGACTACAGAAAAGCTTACTATCAAAGGTTAGAGGGGGGCTTTCTCAGAGGGCTTTTTACAGTTTTTCTATTCCCAATTAGCCGTTTAAGTGTACTTATTGAAAGTAGTAATTCTTTCATAGGCCGCCCTTTCTTAGTATTTGACGTTCCTTATATTGCGGTATGAGGCTTCGCAGTAGGTTGCAAACATTCATCACCCATGACTGTCCCCAATTGAGCTCAGAAGCTCAATGTCTATCATGACCTCTCTTTTAGAATGTCCAAGAGCAAGCAAACTATTCCTCCAGGAGAGGGCGCCAACAGACTACTAAAGAGATCATCATTACTCAAAGAAAACCCCAAAAACCAATGCATGATAGGAATAAACAGGTAACTTTCTTTGGAGTGGAAGCGGAGAGATCGCACCAGATGCCAATTCTAGATGTTATCACACCTGTGGTCACTGCAGCAGCAGGTGAATCCACTTTGTCCAAAAGGGATCTATTCCATTCAATTGCAAATGATCTAGATAAGACAGAGAACTGCAGCACGGGGACATAGCCGAGTTGGTCAGGTTGAGTGGTGATGAGTTTGCTATTTGGATGAATAAAGAAAGTCAAAAGTGTGAAAGATAAAAAACAAAAGGAGGAAGTGTGAAAAGTGAATGGGCCAAATTGAGGTGCATATGAAGACGTATGCTTTCTTCCAATTCATTAAATCGGGCTAATATGAATCAGGTGAATTGAGTTCTGCTTTTGGAAACTGGGTTAAGAAGGGGTGCACCGTTCCTGGAGGTACTGCAATACCAGGTCAATGCGTGGAGTGGACAGAGCAAGCTCTTTTTCCATCTCCCTGTTCTAAAAATCCATTTAATATATGGTCCCCAGATAGGGGACGTATCAGATATTAAACTGATAAGAACAGATACTACACTTGATCTTAGCCAAAAGGCCGAGAAGCGATAACCAGAATTGGTTTGGGCCTCGAGTGGCACCCTGGCCTATGCCGGACACATCTTAGGGAGAGAGAGCGAGAGGGAGACAAACCCACGCCTACACAAGACATTTTGTCACCCAAGCCAACCCTTGAAAAGGCTGCTTTGCAGAGCCAAAACAAGAAGAATGGTGCGTTTTGCAGCCGCCGCCCACTGCAATGAATCTGAATAACTCCTCCTTTAGGGCGCAAGCAACTCCCCTCCCCCTTGCAGTCTTTCCAATTCACGATACAAAAAGACGGACAGGACAGGTTGCCTGACTTTCCGTCACTGCCACCCTTTGCCATCCTTACCCGTAGAAAGCCCTTTCATCATCCCCAAACCCTAATCTTTTCCCTTTCCTTCCCAGCCCCCAAACCCTGCCCTCTGTACCTTTCTCACCACCCGCTTCCCTTCTCCTGTCATCCCCCTACCACCCGGGAAAAAAAGAGATTGCCCCCTCCTTCCACTAGCCCACCCTCCCACCCAAAGAACAACTTCTTCTGCGCAGCTTGTTTTCTAGGCAGCAGCGCTATTGTGATGTCATCGGGGGGCATTGTGACAAGCCGCCAGTGTTCCGTCTCTTCATGTTGTGCACAGTTCAAACGGAAAATACATCAACAGGCAGACTACAGAAAAGCTTACTATCAAAGGTTAGAGGGGGGCTTTCTCAGAGGGCTTTTTACAGTTTTTCTATTCCCAATTAGCCGTTTAAGTGTACTTATTGAAAGTAGTAATTCTTTCATAGGCCGCCCTTTCTTAGTATTTGACGTTCCTTATATTGCGGTATGAGGCTTCGCAGTAGGTTGCAAACATTCATCACCCATGACTGTCCCCAATTGAGCTCAGAAGCTCAATGTCTATCATGACCTCTCTTTTAGAATGTCCAAGAGCAAGCAAACTATTCCTCCAGGAGAGGGCGCCAACAGACTACTAAAGAGATCATCATTACTCAAAGAAAACCCCAAAAACCAATGCATGATAGGAATAAACAGGTAACTTTCTTTGGAGTGGAAGCGGAGAGATCGCACCAGATGCCAATTCTAGATGTTATCACACCTGTGGTCACTGCAGCAGCAGGTGAATCCACTTTGTCCAAAAGGGATCTATTCCATTCAATTGCAAATGATCTAGATAAGACAGAGAACTGCAGCACGGGGACATAGCCGAGTTGGTCAGGTTGAGTGGTGATGAGTTTGCTATTTGGATGAATAAAGAAAGTCAAAAGTGTGAAAGATAAAAAACAAAAGGAGGAAGTGTGAAAAGTGAATGGGCCAAATTGAGGTGCATATGAAGACGTATGCTTTCTTCCAATTCATTAAATCGGGCTAATATGAATCAGGTGAATTGAGTTCTGCTTTTGGAAACTGGGTTAAGAAGGGGTGCACCGTTCCTGGAGGTACTGCAATACCAGGTCAATGCGTGGAGTGGACAGAGCAAGCTCTTTTTCCATCTCCCTGTTCTAAAAATCCATTTAATATATGGTCCCCAGATAGGGGACGTATCAGATATTAAACTGATAAGAACAGATACTACACTTGATCTTAGCCAAAAGGCCGAGAAGCGATAACCAGAATTGGTTTGGGCCTCGAGTGGCACCCTGGCCTATGCCGGACACATCTTAGGGAGAGAGAGCGAGAGGGAGACAAACCCACGCCTACACAAGACATTTTGTCACCCAAGCCAACCCTTGAAAAGGCTGCTTTGCAGAGCCAAAACAAGAAGAATGGTGCGTTTTGCAGCCGCCGCCCACTGCAATGAATCTGAATAACTCCTCCTTTAGGGCGCAAGCAACTCCCCTCCCCCTTGCAGTCTTTCCAATTCACGATACAAAAAGACGGACAGGACAGGTTGCCTGACTTTCCGTCACTGCCACCCTTTGCCATCCTTACCCGTAGAAAGCCCTTTCATCATCCCCAAACCCTAATCTTTTCCCTTTCCTTCCCAGCCCCCAAACCCTGCCCTCTGTACCTTTCTCACCACCCGCTTCCCTTCTCCTGTCATCCCCCTACCACCCGGGAAAAAAAAGAGATTGCCCCCTCCTTCCACTAGCCCACCCTCCCACCCAAAGAACAACTTCTTCTGCGCAGCTTGTTTTCTAGGCAGCAGCGCTATTGTGATGTCATCGGGGGGCATTGTGACAAGCGCCAGTGTTCCGTCTCTTCATGTTGTGCACAGTTCAAACGGAAAATACATCAACAGGCAGACTACAGAAAAGCTTACTATCAAAGGTTAGAGGGGGGCTTTCTCAGAGGGCTTTTTACAGTTTTTCTATTCCCAATTAGCCGTTTAAGTGTACTTATTGAAAGTAGTAATTCTTTCATAGGCCGCCCTTTCTTAGTATTTGACGTTCCTTATATTGCGGTATGAGGCTTCGCAGTAGGTTGCAAACATTCATCACCCATGACTGTCCCCAATTGAGCTCAGAAGCTCAATGTCTATCATGACCTCTCTTTTAGAATGTCCAAGAGCAAGCAAACTATTCCTCCAGGAGAGGGCGCCAACAGACTACTAAAGAGATCATCATTACTCAAAGAAAACCCCAAAAACCAATGCATGATAGGAATAAACAGGTAACTTTCTTTGGAGTGGAAGCGGAGAGATCGCACAGATGCCAATTCTAGATGTTATCACACCTGTGGTCACTGCAGCAGCAGGTGAATCCACTTTGTCCAAAAGGGATCTATTCCATTCAATTGCAAATGATCTAGATAAGACAGAGAACTGCAGCACGGGGACATAGCCGAGTTGGTCAGGTTGAGTGGTGATGAGTTT
>NW_027443003.1:0-65675 GCF_048569485.1 Anomaloglossus baeobatrachus | reverse complement strand
ATGTATGCGCGAAATGCCTTAAAAATGGCTTTAAAATGGATTTGGAGCATGGAGACGATTATCTCGGGATTGCAAGATAACCAAACAAAACTTTTAGTGGATTTCTACTTATTTTATTAAATATCATCTCCACCAAACAGGACAAGCTTGCATCTGTTATAGTTTTGGAGAAAAATGTGTTCATTTCATGTATGCGCGAAATGCCTTAAAAATGGCTTTAAAATGGATTTGGAGCATGGAGACGATTATCTCGGGATTGCAAGATAACCAAACAAATCTTTTAGTGGATTTCTACTTATTTTATTAAATATCATCTCCACCAAACAGGACAAGCTTGCATGTGTTATAGTTTTGGAGAAAAATGTGTTCATTTCATGTATGCGCAAAATGCCTTTGAAATGGCTTTAAAATGGATTTGGAGCATGGAGACGATTATCTCAGGATGGCAATATAAACAAACGAAACTTTTAGTAGATTTCTACTTATTTTATTAAATATTATCTCCACCAAACAGGACAAGCTTGCATCTGTTATAGTTTTGGAGAAAAATGTGTTCATTTCATGTATGCGCGAAATGCCTTAAAAATGGCTTTAAAATGGATTTGGAGCATGGAGACGATTATCTCGGGATTGCAAGATAACCAAACAAAACTTTTAGTGGATTTCTACTTATTTTATTAAATATCATCTCCACCAAACAGGACAAGCTTGCATCTGTTATAGTTTTGGAGAAAAATGTGTTCATTTCATGTATGCGCGAAATGCCTTAAAAATGGCTTTAAAATGGATTTGGAGCATGGAGACGATTATCTCGGGATTGCAAGATAACCAAACAAAACTTTTAGTGGATTTCTACTTATTTTATTAAATATCATCTCCACCAAACAGGACAAGCTTGCATCTGTTATAGTTTTGGAGAAAAATGTGTTCATTTCATGTATGCGCGAAATGCCTTAAAAATGGCTTTAAAATGGATTTGGAGCATGGAGACGATTATCTCGGGATTGCAAGATAACCAAACAAAACTTTTAGTGGATTTCTACTTATTTTATTAAATATCATCTCCACCAAACAGGACAAGCTTGCATCTGTTATAGTTTTGGAGAAAAATGTGTTCATTTCATGTATGCGCGAAATGCCTTAAAAATGGCTTTAAAATGGATTTGGAGCATGGAGACGATTATCTCGGGATTGCAAGATAACCAAACAAAACTTTTAGTGGATTTCTACTTATTTTATTAAATATCATCTCCACCAAACAGGACAAGCTTGCATCTGTTATAGTTTTGGAGAAAAATGTGTTCATTTCATGTATGCGCGAAATGCCTTAAAAATGGCTTTAAAATGGATTTGGAGCATGGAGACGATTATCTCGGGATTGCAATATAACCAAACAAAACTTTTAGTGGATTTCTACTTATTTTATTAAATATCATCTCCACCAAACAGGACAAGCTTGCATCTGTTATAGTTTTGGAGAAAAATGTGTTCATTTCATGTATGCGCGAAATGCCTTAAAAATGGCTTTAAAATGGATTTGGAGCATGGAGACGATTATCTCGGGATTGCAAGATAACAAAACAAAACTTTTAGTGGATTTCTACTTATTTTATTAAATATCATCTCCACCAAACAGGACAAGCTTGCATCTGTTATAGTTTTGGAGAAAAATGTGTTCATTTCATGTATGCGCGAAATGCCTTAAAAATGGCTTTAAAATGGATTTGGAGCATGGAGACGATTATCTCGGGATTGCAAGATAACCAAACAAAACTTTTAGTGGATTTCTACTTATTTTATTAAATATCATCTCAACCAAACAGGACAAGCTTGCATCTGTTATAGTTTTGGAGAAAAATGTGTTCATTTCATGTATGCGCGAAATGCCTTAAAAATGGCTTTAAAATGGATTTGGAGCATGGAGACGATTATCTCGGGATTGCAAGATAACCAAACAAAACTTTTAGTGGATTTCTACTTATTTTATTAAATATCATCTCCACCAAACAGGACAAGCTTGCATGTGTTATAGTTTTGGAGAAAAATGTGTTCATTTCATGTATGCGCAAAATGCCTTTGAAATGGCTTTAAAATGGATTTGGAGCATGGAGACGATTATCTCAGGATGGCAATATAAACAAACGAAACTTTTAGTAGATTTCTACTTATTTTATTAAATATTATCTCCACCAAACAGGACAAGCTTGCATCTGTTATAGTTTTGGAGAAAAATGTGTTCATTTCATGTATGCGCGAAATGCCTTAAAAATGGCTTTAAAATGGATTTGGAGCATGGAGACGATTATCTCGGGATTGCAAGATAACCAAACAAAACTTTTAGTGGATTTCTACTTATTTTATTAAATATCATCTCCACCAAACAGGACAAGCTTGCATCTGTTATAGTTTTGGAGAAAAATGTGTTCATTTCATGTATGCGCGAAATGCCTTAAAAATGGCTTTAAAATGGATTTGGAGCATGGAGACGATTATCTCGGGATTGCAAGATAACCAAACAAAACTTTTAGTGGATTTCTACTTATTTTATTAAATATCATCTCCACCAAACAGGACAAGCTTGCATCTGTTATAGTTTTGGAGAAAAATGTGTTCATTTCATGTATGCGCGAAATGCCTTAAAAATGGCTTTAAAATGGATTTGGAGCATGGAGACGATTATCTCGGGATTGCAAGATAACCAAACAAAACTTTTAGTGGATTTCTACTTATTTTATTAAATATCATCTCCACCAAACAGGACAAGCTTGCATCTGTTATAGTTTTGGAGAAAAATGTGTTCATTTCATGTATGCGCGAAATGCCTTAAAAATGGCTTTAAAATGGATTTGGAGCATGGAGACGATTATCTCGGGATTGCAAGATAACCAAACAAAACTTTTAGTGGATTTCTACTTATTTTATTAAATATCATCTCCACCAAACAGGACAAGCTTGCATGTGTTATAGTTTTGGAGAAAAATGTGTTCATTTCATGTATGCGCAAAATGCCTTTGAAATGGCTTTAAAATGGATTTGGAGCATGGAGACGATTATCTCAGGATGGCAATATAAACAAACGAAACTTTTAGTAGATTTCTACTTATTTTATTAAATATTATCTCCACCAAACAGGACAAGCTTGCATCTGTTATAGTTTTGGAGAAAAATGTGTTCATTTCATGTATGCGCGAAATGCCTTAAAAATGGCTTTAAAATGGATTTGGAGCATGGAGACGATTATTTTGGGATTGCAAGATAACCAAACAAAACTTTTAGTGGATTTCTACTTATTTTATTAAATATCATCTCCACCAAACAAGACAAGCTTGCATCTGTTATAGTTTTGGAGAAAAATGTGTTCATTTCATGTATGCGCGAAATGCCTTAAAAATGGCTTTAAAATGGATTTGGAGCATGGAGACGATTATCTCGGGATTGCAAGATAACCAAACAAAACTTTTAGTGGATTTCTACTTATTTTATTAAATATCATCTCCACCAAACAGGACAAGCTTGCATCTGTTATAGTTTTGGAGAAAAATGTGTTCATTTCATGTATGCGCGAAATGCCTTAAAAATGGCTTTAAAATGGATTTGGAGCATGGAGACGATTATCTCGGGATTGCAAGATAACCAAACAAATCTTTTAGTGGATTTCTACTTATTTTATTAAATATCATCTCCACCAAACAGGACAAGCTTGCATGTGTTATAGTTTTGGAGAAAAATGTGTTCATTTCATGTATGCGCAAAATGCCTTTGAAATGGCTTTAAAATGGATTTGGAGCATGGAGACGATTATCTCAGGATGGCAATATAAACAAACGAAACTTTTAGTAGATTTCTACTTATTTTATTAAATATTATCTCCACCAAACAGGACAAGCTTGCATCTGTTATAGTTTTGGAGAAAAATGTGTTCATTTCATGTATGCGCGAAATGCCTTAAAAATGGCTTTAAAATGGATTTGGAGCATGGAGAGGATTATCTCGGGATTGCAAGATAACCAAACAAAACTTTTAGTGGATTTCTACTTATTTTATTAAATATCATCTCCACCAAACAGGACAAGCTTGCATCTGTTATAGTTTTGGAGAAAAATGTGTTCATTTCATGTATGCGCGAAATGCCTTAAAAATGGCTTTAAAATGGATTTGGAGCATGGAGACGATTATCTCGGGATTGCAAGATAACCAAACAAAACTTTTAGTGGATTTCTACTTATTTTATTAAATATCATCTCCACCAAACAGGACAAGCTTGCATCTGTTATAGTTTTGGAGAAAAATGTGTTCATTTCATGTATGCGCGAAATGCCTTAAAAATGGCTTTAAAATGGATTTGGAGCATGGAGACGATTATCTCGGGATTGCAAGATAACCAAACAAAACTTTTAGTGGATTTCTACTTATTTTATTAAATATCATCTCCACCAAACAGGACAAGCTTGCATCTGTTATAGTTTTGGAGAAAAATGTGTTCATTTCATGTATGCGCGAAATGCCTTAAAAATGGCTTTAAAATGGATTTGGAGCATGGAGACGATTATCTCGGGATTGCAAGATAACCAAACAAAACTTTTAGTGGATTTCTACTTATTTTATTAAATATCATCTCCACCAAACAGGACAAGCTTGCATCTGTTATAGTTTTGGAGAAAAATGTGTTCATTTCATGTATGCGCGAAATGCCTTAAAAATGGCTTTAAAATGGATTTGGAGCATGGAGACGATTATCTCGGGATTGCAAGATAACCAAACAAAACTTGTAGTGGATTTCTACTTATTTTATTAAATATCATCTCCACCAAACAGGACAAGCTTGCATCTGTTATAGTTTTGGAGAAAAATGTGTTCATTTCATGTATGCGCGAAATGCCTTAAAAATGGCTTTAAAATGGATTTGGAGCATGGAGACGATTATCTCGGGATTGCAATATAACCAAACAAAACTTTTAGTGGATTTCTACTTATTTTATTAAATATCATCTCCACCAAACAGGACAAGCTTGCATCTGTTATAGTTTTGGAGAAAAATGTGTTCATTTCATGTATGCGCGAAATGCCTTAAAAATGGCTTTAAAATGGATTTGGAGCATGGAGACGATTATCTCGGGATTGCAAGATAACAAAACAAAACTTTTAGTGGATTTCTACTTATTTTATTAAATATCATCTCCACCAAACAGGACAAGCTTGCATCTGTTATAGTTTTGGAGAAAAAAGTGTTCATTTCATGTATGCGCGAAATGCCTTAAAAATGGCTTTAAAATGGATTTGGAGCATGGAGACGATTATCTCGGGATTGCAAGATAACCAAACAAAACTTTTAGTGGATTTCTACTTATTTTATTAAATATCATCTCCACCAAACAGGACAAGCTTGCATCTGTTATAGTTTTGGAGAAAAATGTGTTCATTTCATGTATGCGCGAAATGCCTTAAAAATGGCTTTAAAATGGATTTGGAGCATGGAGACGATTATCTCGGGATTGCAAGATAACCAAACAAAACTTTTAGTGGATTTCTACTTATTTTATTAAATATCATCTCCACCAAACAGGACAAGCTTGCATGTGTTATAGTTTTGGAGAAAAATGTGTTCATTTCATGTATGCGCAAAATGCCTTTGAAATGGCTTTAAAATGGATTTGGAGCATGGAGACGATTATCTCAGGATGGCAATATAAACAAACGAAACTTTTAGTAGATTTCTACTTATTTTATTAAATATTATCTCCACCAAACAGGACAAGCTTGCATCTGTTATAGTTTTGGAGAAAAATGTGTTCATTTCATGTATGCGCGAAATGCCTTAAAAATGGCTTTAAAATGGATTTGGAGCATGGAGACGATTATCTCGGGATTGCAAGATAACCAAACAAAACTTTTAGTGGATTTCTACTTATTTTATTAAATATCATCTCCACCAAACAGGACAAGCTTGCATGTGTTATAGTTTTGGAGAAAAATGTGTTCATTTCATGTATGCGCAAAATGCCTTTGAAATGGCTTTAAAATGGATTTGGAGCATGGAGACGATTATCTCAGGATGGCAATATAAACAAACGAAACTTTTAGTAGATTTCTACTTATTTTATTAAATATTATCTCCACCAAACAGGACAAGCTTGCATCTGTTATAGTTTTGGAGAAAAATGTGTTCATTTCATGTATGCGCGAAATGCCTTAAAAATGGCTTTAAAATGGATTTGGAGCATGGAGACGATTATTTTGGGATTGCAAGATAACCAAACAAAACTTTTAGTGGATTTCTACTTATTTTATTAAATATCATCTCCACCAAACAGGACAAGCTTGCATCTGTTATAGTTTTGGAGAAAAATGTGTTCATTTCATGTATGCGCGAAATGCCTTAAAAATGGCTTTAAAATGGATTTGGAGCATGGAGACGATTATCTCGGGATTGCAAGATAACCAAACAAAACTTTTAGTGGATTTCTACTTATTTTATTAAATATCATCTCCACCAAACAGGACAAGCTTGCATCTGTTATAGTTTTGGAGAAAAATGTGTTCATTTCATGTATGCGCGAAATGCCTTAAAAATGGCTTTAAAATGGATTTGGAGCATGGAGACGATTATCTCGGGATTGCAAGATAACCAAACAAATCTTTTAGTGGATTTCTACTTATTTTATTAAATATCATCTCCACCAAACAGGACAAGCTTGCATGTGTTATAGTTTTGGAGAAAAATGTGTTCATTTCATGTATGCGCAAAATGCCTTTGAAATGGCTTTAAAATGGATTTGGAGCATGGAGACGATTATCTCAGGATGGCAATATAAACAAACGAAACTTTTAGTAGATTTCTACTTATTTTATTAAATATTATCTCCACCAAACAGGACAAGCTTGCATCTGTTATAGTTTTGGAGAAAAATGTGTTCATTTCATGTATGCGCGAAATGCCTTAAAAATGGCTTTAAAATGGATTTGGAGCATGGAGAGGATTATCTCGGGATTGCAAGATAACCAAACAAAACTTTTAGTGGATTTCTACTTATTTTATTAAATATCATCTCCACCAAACAGGACAAGCTTGCATCTGTTATAGTTTTGGAGAAAAATGTGTTCATTTCATGTATGCGCGAAATGCCTTAAAAATGGCTTTAAAATGGATTTGGAGCATGGAGACGATTATCTCGGGATTGCAAGATAACCAAACAAAACTTTTAGTGGATTTCTACTTATTTTATTAAATATCATCTCCACCAAACAGGACAAGCTTGCATCTGTTATAGTTTTGGAGAAAAATGTGTTCATTTCATGTATGCGCGAAATGCCTTAAAAATGGCTTTAAAATGGATTTGGAGCATGGAGACGATTATCTCGGGATTGCAAGATAACCAAACAAAACTTTTAGTGGATTTCTACTTATTTTATTAAATATCATCTCCACCAAACAGGACAAGCTTGCATCTGTTATAGTTTTGGAGAAAAATGTGTTCATTTCATGTATGCGCGAAATGCCTTAAAAATGGCTTTAAAATGGATTTGGAGCATGGAGACGATTATCTCGGGATTGCAAGATAACCAAACAAAACTTTTAGTGGATTTCTACTTATTTTATTAAATATCATCTCCACCAAACAGGACAAGCTTGCATCTGTTATAGTTTTGGAGAAAAATGTGTTCATTTCATGTATGCGCGAAATGCCTTAAAAATGGCTTTAAAATGGATTTGGAGCATGGAGACGATTATCTCGGGATTGCAAGATAACCAAACAAAACTTTTAGTGGATTTCTACTTATTTTATTAAATATCATCTCCACCAAACAGGACAAGCTTGCATCTGTTATAGTTTTGGAGAAAAATGTGTTCATTTCATGTATGCGCGAAATGCCTTAAAAATGGCTTTAAAATGGATTTGGAGCATGGAGACGATTATCTCGGGATTGCAATATAACCAAACAAAACTTTTAGTGGATTTCTACTTATTTTATTAAATATCATCTCCACCAAACAGGACAAGCTTGCATCTGTTATAGTTTTGGAGAAAAATGTGTTCATTTCATGTATGCGCGAAATGCCTTAAAAATGGCTTTAAAATGGATTTGGAGCATGGAGACGATTATCTCGGGATTGCAAGATAACAAAACAAAACTTTTAGTGGATTTCTACTTATTTTATTAAATATCATCTCCACCAAACAGGACAAGCTTGCATCTGTTATAGTTTTGGAGAAAAATGTGTTCATTTCATGTATGCGCGAAATGCCTTAAAAATGGCTTTAAAATGGATTTGGAGCATGGAGACGATTATCTCGGGATTGCAAGATAACCAAACAAAACTTTTAGTGGATTTCTACTTATTTTATTAAATATCATCTCCACCAAACAGGACAAGCTTGCATCTGTTATAGTTTTGGAGAAAAATGTGTTCATTTCATGTATGCGCGAAATGCCTTAAAAATGGCTTTAAAATGGATTTGGAGCATGGAGACGATTATCTCGGGATTGCAAGATAACCAAACAAAACTTTTAGTGGATTTCTACTTATTTTATTAAATATCATCTCCACCAAACAGGACAAGCTTGCATGTGTTATAGTTTTGGAGAAAAATGTGTTCATTTCATGTATGCGCAAAATGCCTTTGAAATGGCTTTAAAATGGATTTGGAGCATGGAGACGATTATCTCAGGATGGCAATATAAACAAACGAAACTTTTAGTAGATTTCTACTTATTTTATTAAATATTATCTCCACCAAACAGGACAAGCTTGCATCTGTTATAGTTTTGGAGAAAAATGTGTTCATTTCATGTATGCGCGAAATGCCTTAAAAATGGCTTTGAAATGGATTTGGAGCATGGAGACGATTATCTCGGGATTGCAAGATAACCAAACAAAACTTTTAGTGGATTTCTACTTATTTTATTAAATATCATCTCCACCAAACAGGACAAGCTTGCATCTGTTATAGTTTTGGAGAAAAATGTGTTCATTTCATGTATGCGCGAAATGCCTTAAAAATGGCTTTAAAATGGATTTGGAGCATGGAGACGATTATCTCGGGATTGCAAGATAACCAAACAAAACTTTTAGTGGATTTCTACTTATTTTATTAAATATCATCTCCACCAAACAGGACAAGCTTGCATCTGTTATAGTTTTGGAGAAAAATGTGTTCATTTCATGTATGCGCGAAATGCCTTAAAAATGGCTTTAAAATGGATTTGGAGCATGGAGACGATTATCTCGGGATTGCAAGATAACCAAACAAATCTTTTAGTGGATTTCTACTTATTTTATTAAATATCATCTCCACCAAACAGGACAAGCTTGCATGTGTTATAGTTTTGGAGAAAAATGTGTTCATTTCATGTATGCGCAAAATGCCTTTGAAATGGCTTTAAAATGGATTTGGAGCATGGAGACGATTATCTCAGGATGGCAATATAAAAAAACGAAACTTTTAGTAGATTTCTACTTATTTTATTAAATATTATCTCCACCAAACAGGACAAGCTTGCATCTGTTATAGTTTTGGAGAAAAATGTGTTCATTTCATGTATGCGCGAAATGCCTTAAAAATGGCTTTAAAATGGATTTGGAGCATGGAGACGATTATCTCGGGATTGCAAGATAACCAAACAAAACTTTTAGTGGATTTCTACTTATTTTATTAAATATCATCTCCACCAAACAGGACAAGCTTGCATCTGTTATAGTTTTGGAGAAAAATGTGTTCATTTCATGTATGCGCGAAATGCCTTAAAAATGGCTTTAAAATGGATTTGGAGCATGGAGACGATTATCTCGGGATTGCAAGATAACCAAACAAAACTTTTAGTGGATTTCTACTTATTTTATTAAATATCATCTCCACCAAACAGGACAAGCTTGCATCTGTTATAGTTTTGGAGAAAAATGTGTTCATTTCATGTATGCGCGAAATGCCTTAAAAATGGCTTTAAAATGGATTTGGA
Source organism: Anomaloglossus baeobatrachus (assembly GCF_048569485.1). Lineage (NCBI taxonomy): Eukaryota > Metazoa > Chordata > Amphibia > Anura > Aromobatidae > Anomaloglossus > Anomaloglossus baeobatrachus. The sequence continues at coordinate 55,718 of NW_027443003.1, read as the reverse complement.
GCATGGAGACGATTATCTCGGGATTGCAAGATAACCAAACAAAACTTTTAGTGGATTTCTACTTATTTTATTAAATATCATCTCCACCAAACAGGACAAGCTTGCATGTGTTATAGTTTTGGAGAAAAATGTGTTCATTTCATGTATGCGCAAAATGCCTTTGAAATGGCTTTAAAATGGATTTGGAGCATGGAGACGATTATCTCAGGATGGCAATATAAACAAACGAAACTTTTAGTAGATTTCTACTTATTTTATTAAATATTATCTCCACCAAACAGGACAAGCTTGCATCTGTTATAGTTTTGGAGAAAAATGTGTTCATTTCATGTATGCGCGAAATGCCTTAAAAATGGCTTTAAAATGGATTTGGAGCATGGAGACGATTATCTCGGGATTGCAAGATAACCAAACAAAACTTTTAGTGGATTTCTACTTATTTTATTAAATATCATCTCCACCAAACAGGACAAGCTTGCATCTGTTATAGTTTTGGAGAAAAATGTGTTCATTTCATGTATGCGCGAAATGCCTTAAAAATGGCTTTAAAATGGATTTGGAGCATGGAGACGATTATCTCGGGATTGCAAGATAACCAAACAAAACTTTTAGTGGATTTCTACTTATTTTATTAAATATCATCTCCACCAAACAGGACAAGCTTGCATCTGTTATAGTTTTGGAGAAAAATGTGTTCATTTCATGTATGCGCGAAATGCCTTAAAAATGGCTTTAAAATGGATTTGGAGCATGGAGACGATTATCTCGGGATTGCAAGATAACCAAACAAATCTTTTAGTGGATTTCTACTTATTTTATTAAATATCATCTCCACCAAACAGGACAAGCTTGCATGTGTTATAGTTTTGGAGAAAAATGTGTTCATTTCATGTATGCGCAAAATGCCTTTGAAATGGCTTTAAAATGGATTTGGAGCATGGAGACGATTATCTCAGGATGGCAATATAAACAAACGAAACTTTTAGTAGATTTCTACTTATTTTATTAAATATTATCTCCACCAAACAGGACAAGCTTGCATCTGTTATAGTTTTGGAGAAAAATGTGTTCATTTCATGTATGCGCGAAATGCCTTAAAAATGGCTTTAAAATGGATTTGGAGCATGGAGACGATTATCTCGGGATTGAAAGATAACCAAACAAAACTTTTAGTGGATTTCTACTTATTTTATTAAATATCATCTCCACCAAACAGGACAAGCTTGCATCTGTTATAGTTTTGGAGAAAAATGTGTTCATTTCATGTATGCGCGAAATGCCTTAAAAATGGCTTTAAAATGGATTTGGAGCATGGAGACGATTATCTCGGGATTGCAAGATAACCAAACAAAACTTTTAGTGGATTTCTACTTATTTTATTAAATATCATCTCCACCAAACAGGACAAGCTTGCATCTGTTATAGTTTTGGAGAAAAATGTGTTCATTTCATGTATGCGTGAAATGCCTTAAAAATGGCTTTAAAATGGATTTGGAGCATGGAGACGATTATCTCGGGATTGCAAGATAACCAAACAAAACTTTTAGTGGATTTCTACTTATTTTATTAAATATCATCTCCACCAAACAGGACAAGCTTGCATCTGTTATAGTTTTGGAGAAAAATGTGTTCATTTCATGTATGCGCGAAATGCCTTAAAAATGGCTTTAAAATGGATTTGGAGCATGGAGACGATTATCTCGGGATTGCAAGATAACCAAACAAAACTTTTAGTGGATTTCTACTTATTTTATTAAATATCATCTCCACCAAACAGGACAAGCTTGCATCTGTTATAGTTTTGGAGAAAAATGTGTTCATTTCATGTATGCGCGAAATGCCTTAAAAATGGCTTTAAAATGGATTTGGAGCATGGAGATGATTATCTCGGGATTGCAATATAACCAAACAAAACTTTTAGTGGATTTCTACTTATTTTATTAAATATCATCTCCACCAAACAGGACAAGCTTGCATCTGTTATAGTTTTGGAGAAAAATGTGTTCATTTCATGTATGCGCGAAATGCCTTAAAAATGGCTTTAAAATGGATTTGGAGCATGGAGACGATTATCTCGGGATTGCAAGATAACCAAACAAAACTTTTAGTGGATTTCTACTTATTTTATTAAATATCATCTCCACCAAACAGGACAAGCTTGCATCTGTTATAGTTTTGGAGAAAAATGTGTTCATTTCATGTATGCGCGAAATGCCTTAAAAATGGCTTTAAAATGGATTTGGAGCATGGAGACGATTATCTCGGGATTGCAAGATAACCAAACAAAACTTTTAGTGGATTTCTACTTATTTTATTAAATATCATCTCCACCAAACAGGACAAGCTTGCATCTGTTATAGTTTTGGAGAAAAATGTGTTCATTTCATGTATGCGCGAAATGCCTTAAAAATGGCTTTAAAATGGATTTGGAGCATGGAGACGATTATCTCGGGATTGCAAGATAACCAAACAAAACTTTTAGTGGATTTCTACTTATTTTATTAAATATCATCTCCACCAAACAGGACAAGCTTGCATGTGTTATAGTTTTGGAGAAAAATGTGTTCATTTCATGTATGCGCAAAATGCCTTTGAAATGGCTTTAAAATGGATTTGGAGCATGGAGACGATTATCTCGGGATTGCAAGATAACCAAACAAAACTTTTAGTGGATTTCTACTTATTTTATTAAATATCATCTCCACCAAACAGGACAAGCTTGCATCTGTTATAGTTTTGGAGAAAAATGTGTTCATTTCATGTATGCGCGAAATGCCTTAAAAATGACTATAAAATGGATTTGGAGCATGGAGACGATTATCTCGGGATTGCAAGATAACCAAACAAAACTTTTAGTGGATTTCTACTTATTTTATTAAATATCATCTCCACCAAACAGGACAAGCTTGCATCTGTTATAGTTTTGGAGAAAAATGTGTTCATTTCATGTATGCGCGAAATGCCTTAAAAATGGCTTTAAAATGGATTTGGAGCATGGAGACGATTATCTCGGGATTGCAAGATAACCAAACAAAACTTTTAGTGGATTTCTACTTATTTTATTAAATATCATCTCCACCAAACAGGACAAGCTTGCATCTGTTATAGTTTTGGAGAAAAATGTGTTCATTTCATGTATGCGCGAAATGCCTTAAAAATGGCTTTAAAATGGATTTGGAGCATGGAGACGATTATCTCGGGATTGCAAGATAACCAAACAAAACTTTTAGTTGATTTCTACTTATTTTATTAAATATCATCTCCACCAAACAGGACAAGCTTGCATGTGTTATAGTTTTGGAGAAAAATGTGTTCATTTCATGTATGCGCAAAATGCCTTTGAAATGGCTTTAAAATGGATTTGGAGCATGGAGACGATTATCTCAGGATGGCAATATAAACAAACGAAACTTTTAGTAGATTTCTACTTATTTTATTAAATATTATCTCCACCAAACAGGACAAGCTTGCATCTGTTATAGTTTTGGAGAAAAATGTGTTCATTTCATGTATGCGCGAAATGCCTTAAAAATGGCTTTAAAATGGATTTGGAGCATGGAGACGATTATCTCGGGATTGCAAGATAACCAAACAAAACTTTTAGTGGATTTCTACTTATTTTATTAAATATCATCTCCACCAAACAGGACAAGCTTGCATGTGTTATAGTTTTGGAGAAAAATGTGTTCATTTCATGTATGCGCAAAATGCCTTTGAAATGGCTTTAAAATGGATTTGGAGCATGGAGACGATTATCTCGGGATTGCAAGATAACCAAACAAAACTTTTAGTGGATTTCTACTTATTTTATTAAATATTATCTCCACCAAACAGGACAAGCTTGCATCTGTTATAGTTTTGGAGAAAAATGTGTTCATTTCATGTATGCGCGAAATGCCTTAAAAATGGCTTTAAAATGGATTTGGAGCATGGAGACGATTATCTCGGGATTGCAAGATAACCAAACAAAACTTTTAGTGGATTTCTACTTATTTTATTAAATATCATCTCCACCAAACAGGACAAGCTTGCATGTGTTATAGTTTTGGAGAAAAATGTGTTCATTTCATGTATTCGCAAAATGCCTTTGAAATGGCTTTAAAATGGATTTGGAGCATGGAGACGATTATCTCAGGATGGCAATATAAACAAACGAAACTTTTAGTAGATTTCTACTTATTTTATTAAATATTATCTCCACCAAACAGGACAAGCTTGCATCTGTTATAGTTTTGGAGAAAAATGTGTTCATTTCATGTATGCGCGAAATGCCTTAAAAATGGCTTTAAAATGGATTTGGAGCATGGAGACGATTATCTCGGGATTGCAAGATAACCAAACAAAACTTTTAGTGGATTTCTACTTATTTTATTAAATATCATCTCCACCAAACAGGACAAGCTTGCATCTGTTATAGTTTTGGAGAAAAATGTGTTCATTTCATGTATGCGCGAAATGCCTTAAAAATGGCTTTAAAATGGATTTGGAGCATGGAGACGATTATCTCGGGATTGCAAGATAACCAAACAAAACTTTTAGTGGATTTCTACTTATTTTATTAAATATCATCTCCACCAAACAGGACAAGCTTGCATGTGTTATAGTTTTGGAGAAAAATGTGTTCATTTCATGTATGCGCAAAATGCCTTTGAAATGGCTTTAAAATGGATTTGGAGCATGGAGACGATTATCTCAGGATGGCAATATAAACAAACGAAACTTTTAGTAGATTTCTACTTATTTTATTAAAAATTATCTCCACCAAACAGGACAAGCTTGCATCTGTTATAGTTTTTGAGAAAAATGTGTTCATTTCATGTATGCGCGAAATGCCTTAAAAATGGCTTTAAAATGGATTTGGAGCATGGAGACGATTATCTCGGGATTGCAAGATAACCAAACAAAACTTTTAGTGGATTTCTACTTATTTTATTAAATATCATCTCCACCAAACAGGACAAGCTTGCATCTGTTATAGTTTTGGAGAAAAATGTGTTCATTTCATGTATGCGCGAAATGCCTTAAAAATAGTTTTAAAATGGATTTGGAGCATGGAGACGATTATCTCGGGATTGCAAGATAACCAAACAAAACTTTTAGTGGATTTCTACTTATTTTATTAAATATCATCTCCACCAAACAGGACAAGCTTGCATGTGTTATAGTTTTGGAGAAAAATGTGTTCATTTCATGTATGCGCAAAATGCCTTTGAAATGGCTTTAAAATGGATTTGGAGCATGGAGACGATTATCTCAGGATGGCAATATAAACAAACGAAACTTTTAGTAGATTTCTACTTATTTTATTAAATATTATCTCCACCAAACAGGACAAGCTTGCATCTGTTATAGTTTTGGAGAAAAATGTGTTCATTTCATGTATGCGCGAAATGCCTTAAAAATGGCTTTAAAATGGATTTGGAGCATGGAGACGATTATCTCGGGATTGCAAGATAACCAAACAAAACTTTTAGTGGATTTCTACTTATTTTATTAAATATCATCTCCACCAAACAGGACAAGCTTGCATCTGTTATAGTTTTGGAGAAAAATGTGTTCATTTCATGTATGCGCGAAATGCCTTAAAAATGGCTTTAAAATGGATTTGGAGCATGGAGACGATTATCTCGGGATTGCAAGATAACCAAACAAAACTTTTAGTGGATTTCTACTTATTTTATTAAATATCATCTCCACCAAACAGGACAAGCTTGCATGTGTTATAGTTTTGGAGAAATATGTGTTCATTTCATGTATGCGCAAAATGAATTTGAAATGGCTTTAAAATGGATTTGGAGCATGGAGACGATTATCTCAGGATGGCAATATAAACAAACGAAACTTTTAGTAGATTTCTACTTATTTTATTAAATATTATCTCCACCAAACAGGACAAGCTTGCATCTGTTATAGTTTTGGAGAAAAATGTGTTCATTTCATGTATGCGCGAAATGCCTTAAAAATGGCTTTAAAATGGATTTGGAGCATGGAGACGATTATCTCGGGATTGCAAGATAACCAAACAAAACTTTTAGTGGATTTCTACTTATTTTATTAAATATCATCTCCACCAAACAGGACAAGCTTGCATCTGTTATAGTTTTGGAGAAAAATGTGTTCATTTCATGTATGCGCGAAATGCCTTACAAATGGCTTTAAAATGGATTTGGAGCATGGAGACGATTATCTCGGGATTGCAAGATAACCAAACAAAACTTTTAGTGGATTTCTACTAATTTTATTAAATATCATCTCCACCAAACAGGACAAGCTTGCATCTGTTATAGTTTTGGAGAAAAATGTGTTCATTTCATGTATGCGCGAAGTGCCTTAAAAATGGCTTTAAAATGGATTTGGAGCATGGAGACGATTATCTCGGGATTGCAAGATAACCAAACAAAACTTTTAGTGGATTTCTACTTATTTTATTAAATATCATCTCCACCAAACAGGACAAGCTTGCATCTGTTATAGTTTTGGAGAAAAATGTGTTCATTTCATGTATGCGCGAAATGCCTTAAAAATGGCTTCAAAATGGATTTGGAGCATGGAGACGATTATCTCGGGATTGCAATATAACCAAACAAAACTTTTAGTGGATTTCTACTTATTTTATTAAATATCATCTCCACCAAACAGGACAAGCTTGCATCTGTTATAGTTTTGGAGAAAAATGTGTTCATTTCATGTATGCGCGAAATGCCTTAAAAATGGCTTTAAAATGGATTTGGAGCATGGAGACGATTATCTCGGGATTGCAAGATAACCAAACAAAACTTTTAGTGGATTTCTACTTATTTTATTAAATATCATCTCCACCAAACAGGACAAGCTTGCATCTGTTATAGTTTTGGAGAAAAATGTGTTCATTTCATGTATGCGCGAAATGCCTTAAAAATGGCTTTAAAATGGATTTGGAGCATGGAGACGATTATCTCGGGATTGCATGATAACCAAACAAAACTTTTAGTGGATTTCTACTTATTTTATTAAATATCATCTCCACCAAACAGGACAAGCTTGCAGGTGTTATAGTTTTGGAGAAAAATGTGTTCATTTCATGTATGCGCAAAATGCCTTTGAAATGGCTTTAAAATGGATTTGGAGCATGGAGACGATTATCTCGGGATTGCAAGATAACCAAACAAAACTTTTAGTGGATTTCTACTTATTTTATTAAATATCATCTCCACCAAACAGGACAAGCTTGCATCTGTTATAGTTTTGGAGAAAAATGTGTTCATTTCATGTATGCGCGAAATGCCTTAAAAATGGCTTTAAAATAAATTTGGAGCATGGAGACGATTATCTCGGGATTGCAAGATAACCAAACAAAACTTTTAGTGGATTTCTACTTATTTTATTAAATATCATCTCCACCAAACAGGACAAGCTTGCATCTGTTATAGTTTTGGAGAAAAATGTGTTCATTTCATGTATGCGCGAAATGCCTTAAAAATGGCTTTAAAATGGATTTGGAGCATGGAGACGATTATCTCGGGATTGCAAGATAACCAAACAAAACTTTTAGTGGATTTCTACTTATTTTATTAAATATCATCTCCACCAAACAGGACAAGCTTGCATCTGTTATAGTTTTGGAGAAAAATGTGTTCATTTCATGTATGCGCGAAATGCCTTAAAAATGGCTTTAAAATGGATTTGGAGCATGGAGACGATTATCTCGGGATTGCAAGATAACCAAACAAAACTTTTAGTGGATTTCTACTTATTTTATTAAATATCATCTCCACCAAACAGGACAAGCTTGCATGTGTTATAGTTTTGGAGAAAAATGTGTTCATTTCATGTATGCGCAAAATGCCTTTGAAATGGCTTTAAAATGGATTTGGAGCATGGAGACGATTATCTCAGGATGGCAATATAAACAAACGAAACTTTTAGTAGATTTCTACTTATTTTATTAAATATTATCTCCACCAAACAGGACAAGCTTGCATCTGTTATAGTTTTGGAGAAAAATGTGTTCATTTCATGTATGCGCGAAATGCCTTAAAAATGGCTTTAAAATGGATTTGGAGCATGGAGACGATTATCTCGGGATTGCAAGATAACCAAACAAAACTTTTAGTGGATTTCTACTTATTTTATTAAATATCATCTCCACCAAACAGGACAAGCTTGCATCTGTTATAGTTTTGGAGAAAAATGTGTTCATTTCATGTATGCGCGAAATGCCTTAAAAATGGCTTTAAAATGGATTTGGAGCATGGAGACGATTATCTCGGGATTGCAAGATAACCAAACAAAACTTTTAGTGGATTTCTACTTATTTTATTAAATATCATCTCCACCAAACAGGACAAGCTTGCATCTGTTATAGTTTTGGAGAAAAATGTGTTCATTTCATGTATGCGCGAAATGCCTTAAAAATGGCTTTAAAATGGATTTGGAGCATGGAGACGATTATCTCGGGATTGCAAGATAACCAAACAAAACTTTTAGTGGATTTCTACTTATTTTATTAAATATCATCTCCACCAAACAGGACAAGCTTGCATGTGTTATAGTTTTGGAGAAAAATGTGTTCATTTCATGTATGCGCAAAATGCCTTTGAAATGGCTTTAAAATGGATTTGGAGCATGGAGACGATTATCTAAGGATGGCAATATAACCAAACGAAACTTTTAGTAGATTTCTACTTATTTTATTAAATATTATCTCCACCAAACAGGACAAGCTTGCATCTGTTATAGTTTTGGAGAAAAATGTGTTCATTTCATGTATGCGCGAAATGCCTTAAAAATGGCTTTAAAATGGATTTGGAGCATGGAGACGATTATCTCGGGATTGCAAGATAACCAAACAAAACTTTTAGTGGATTTCTACTTATTTTATTAAATATCATCTCCACCAAACAGGACAAGCTTGCATCTGTTATAGTTTTGGAGAAAAATGTGTTCATTTCATGTATGCGCGAAATGCCTTAAAAATGGCTTTAAAATGGATTTGGAGCATGGAGACGATTATCTCGGGATTGCAAGATAACCAAACAAAACTTTTAGTGGATTTCTACTTATTTTATTAAATATCATCTCCACCAAACAGGACAAGCTTGCATCTGTTATAGTTTTGGAGAAAAATGTGTTCATTTCATGTATGCGCGAAATGCCTTAAAAATGGCTTTAAAATGGATTTGGAGCATGGAGACGATTATCTCGGGATTGCAAGATAACCAAACAAAACTTTTAGTGGATTTCTACTTATTTTATTAAATATCATCTCCACCAAACAGGACAAGCTTGCATCTGTTATAGTTTTGGAGAAAAATGTGTTCATTTCATGTATGCGCGAAATGCCTTAAAAATGGCTTTAAAATGGATTTGGAGCATGGAGACGATTATCTCGGGATTGCAATATAACCAAACAAAACTTTTAGTGGATTTCTACTTATTTTATTAAATATCATCTCCACCAAACAGGACAAGCTTGCATCTGTTATAGTTTTGGAGAAAAATGTGTTCATTTCATGTATGCGCGAAATGCCTTAAAAATGGCTTTAAAATGGATTTGGAGCATGGAGACGATTATCTCGGGATTGCAAGATAACCAAACAAAACTTTTAGTGGATTTCTACTTATTTTATTAAATATCATCTCCACCAAACAGGACAAGCTTGCATCTGTTATAGTTTTGGAGAAAAATGTGTTCATTTCATGTATGCGCGAAATGCCTTAAAAATGGCTTTAAAATGGATTTGGAGCATGGAGACGATTATCTCGGGATTGCAAGATAACCAAACAAAACTTTTAGTGGATTTCTACTTTTTTTATTAAATATCATCTCCACCAAACAGGACAAGCTTGCATCTGTTATAGTTTTGGAGAAAAATGTGTTCATTTCATGTATGCGCGAAATGCCTTAAAAATGGCTTTAAAATGGATTTGGAGCATGGAGACGATTATCTCGGGATTGCAAGATAACCAAACAAAACTTTTAGTGGATTTCTACTTATTTTATTAAATATCATCTCCACCAAACAGGACAAGCTTGCATGTGTTATAGTTTTGGAGAAAAATGTGTTCATTTCATGTATGCGCAAAATGCCTTTGAAATGGCTTTAAAATGGATTTGGAGCATGGAGACGATTATCTCGGGATTGCAAGATAACCAAACAAAACTTTTAGTGGATTTCTACTTATTTTATTAAATAACATCTCCACCAAACAGGACAAGCTTGCATCTGTTATAGTTTTGGAGAAAAATGTGTTCATTTCATGTATGCGCGAAATGCATTAAAAATGACTATAAAATGGATTTGGAGCATGGAGACGATTATCTCGGGATTGCAAGATAACCAAACAATACTTTTAGTGGATTTCTACTTATTTTATTAAATATCATCTCCACCAAACAAGACAAGCTTGCATCTGTTATAGTTTTGGAGAAAAATGTGTTCATTTCATGTATGCGCGAAATGCCTTAAAAATGGCTTTAAAATGGATTTGGAGCATGGAGACGATTATCTCGGGATTGCAAGATAACCAAACAAAACTTTTAGTGGATTTCTACTTATTTTATTAAATATCATCTCCACCAAACAGGACAAGCTTGCATCTGTTATAGTTTTGGAGAAAAATGTGTTCATTTCATGTATGCGCGAAATGCCTTAAAAATGGCTTTAAAATGGATTTGGAGCATGGAGACGATTATCTCGGGATTGCAAGATAACCAAACAAAACTTTTAGTGGATTTCTACTTATTTTATTAAATATCATCTCCACCAAACAGGACAAGCTTGCATGTGTTATAGTTTTGGAGAAAAATGTGTTCATTTCATGTATGCGCAAAATGCCTTTGAAATGGCTTTAAAATGGATTTGGAGCATGGAGACGATTATCTCAGGATGGCAATATAAACAAACGAAACTTTTAGTAGATTTCTACTTATTTTATTAAATATTATCTCCACCAAACAGGACAAGCTTGCATCTGTTATAGTTTTGGAGAAAAATGTGTTCATTTCATGTATGCGCGAAATGCCTTAAAAATGGCTTTAAAATGGATTTGGAGCATGGAGACGATTATCTCGGGATTGCAAGATAACCAAACAAAACTTTTAGTGGATTTCTACTTATTTTATTAAATATCATCTCCACCAAACAGGACAAGCTTGCATGTGTTATAGTTTTGGAGAAAAATGTGTTCATTTCATGTATGCGCAAAATGCCTTTGAAATGGCTTTAAAATGGATTTGGAGCATGGAGACGATTATCTCGGGATTGCAAGATAACCAAACAAAACTTTTAGTGGATTTCTACTTATTTTATTAAATATCATCTCCACCAAACAGGACAAGCTTGCATCTGTTATAGTTTTGGAGAAAAATGTGTTCATTTCATGTATGCGCGAAATGCCTTAAAAATGACTATAAAATGGATTTGGAGCATGGAGACGATTATCTCGGGATTGCAAGATAACCAAACAAAACTTTTAGTGGATTTCTACTTATTTTATTAAATATCATCTCCACCAAACAGGACAAGCTTGCATCTGTTATAGTTTTGGAGAAAAATGTGTTCATTTCATGTATGCGCGAAATGCCTTAAAAATGGCTTTAAAATGGATTTGGAGCATGGAGACGATTATCTCGGGATTGCAAGATAACCAAACAAAACTTTTAGTGGATTTCTACTTATTTTATTAAATATCATCTCCACCAAACAGGACAAGCTTGCATCTGTTATAGTTTTGGAGAAAAATGTGTTCATTTCATGTATGCGCGAAATGCCTTAAAAATGGCTTTAAAATGGATTTGGAGCATGGAGACGATTATCTCGGGATTGCAAGATAACCAAACAAAACTTTTAGTGGATTTCTACTTATTTTATTAAATATCATCTCCACCAAACAGGACAAGCTTGCATGTGTTATAGTTTTGGAGAAAAATGTGTTCATTTCATGTATGCGCGAAATGCCTTAAAAATGGCTTTAAAATGGATTTGGAGCATGGAGACGATTATCTCGGGATTGCAAGATAACCAAACAAAACTTTTAGTGGATTTCTACTTATTTTATTAAATATCATCTCCACCAAACAGGACAAGCTTGCATCTGTTATAGTTTTGGAGAAAAATGTGTTCATTTCATGTATGCGCGAAATGCCTTAAAAATGGCTTTAAAATGGATTTGGAGCATGGAGACGATTATCTCGGGATTGCAAGATAACCAAACAAAACTTTTAGTGGATTTCTACTTATTTTATTAAATATCATCTCCACCAAACAGGACAAGCTTGCATCTGTTATAGTTTTGGAGAAAAATGTGTTCATTTCATGTATGCGCGAAATGCCTTAAAAATGACTATAAAATGGATTTGGAGCATGGAGACGATTATCTCGGGATTGCAAGATAACCAAACAAAACATTTAGTGGATTTCTACTTATTTTATTAAATATCATCTCCACCAAACAGGACAAGCTTGCATCTGTTATAGTTTTGGAGAAAAATGTGTTCATTTCATGTATGCGCGAAATGCCTTAAAAATGGCTTTAAAATGGATTTGGAGCATGGAGACGATTATCTCGGGATTGCAAGATAACCAAACAAAACTTTTAGTGGATTTCTACTTATTTTATTAAATATCATCTCCACCAAACAGGACAAGCTTGCATGTGTTATAGTTTTGGAGAAAAATGTGTTCATTTCATGTATGCGCAAAATGCCTTTGAAATGGCTTTAAAATGGATTTGGAGCATGGAGACGATTATCTCAGGATGGCAATATAAACAAACGAAACTTTTAGTAGATTTCTACTTATTTTATGAAATATTATCTCCACCAAACAGGACAAGCTTGCATCTGTTATAGTTTTGGAGAAAAATGTGTTCATTTCATGTATGCGCGAAATGCCTTAAAAATGGCTTTAAAATGGATTTGGAGCATGGAGACGATTATCTCGGGATTGCAAGATAACCAAACAAAACTTTTAGTGGATTTCTACTTATTTTATTAAATATCATCTCCACCAAACAGGACAAGCTTGCATGTGTTATAGTTTTGGAGAAAAATGTGTTCATTTCATGTATGCGCAAAATGCCTTTGAAATGGCTTTAAAATGGATTTGGAGCATGGAGACGATTATCTCGGGATTGCAAGATAACCAAACAAAACTTTTAGTGGATTTCTACTTATTTTATTAAATATCATCTCCACCAAACAGGACAAGCTTGCATCTGTTATAGTTTTGGAGAAAAATGTGTTCATTTCATGTATGCGCGAAATGCCTTAAAAATGACTATAAAATGGATTTGGAGCATGGAGACGATTATCTCGGGATTGCAAGATAACCAAACAAAACTTTTAGTGGATTTCTACTTATTTTATTAAATATCATCTCCACCAAACAGGACAAGCTTGCATCTGTTATAGTTTTGGAGAAAAATGTGTTCATTTCATGTATGCGCGAAATGCCTTAAAAATGGCTTTAAAATGGATTTGGAGCATGGAGACGATTATCTCGGGATTGCAAGATAACCAAACAAAACTTTTGGTGGATTTCTACTTATTTTATTAAATATCATCTCCACCAAACAGGACAAGCTTGCATCTGTTATAGTTTTGGAGAAAAATGTGTTCATTTCATGTATGCGCGAAATGCCTTAAAAATGGCTTTAAAATGGATTTGGAGCATGGAGACGATTATCTCGGGATTGCAAGATAACCAAACAAAACTTTTAGTGGATTTCTACTTATTTTATTAAATATCATCTCCACCAAACAGGACAAGCTTGCATGTGTTATAGTTTTGGAGAAAAATGTGTTCATTTCATGTATGCGCGAAATGCCTTAAAAATGGCTTTAAAATGGATTTGGAGCATGGAGACGATTATCTCGGGATTGCAAGATAACCAAACAAAACTTTTAGTGGATTTCTACTTATTTTATTAAATATCATCTCCACCAAACAGGACAAGCTTGCATCTGTTATAGTTTTGGAGAAAAATGTGTTCATTTCATGTATGCGCGAAATGCCTTAAAAATGGCTTTAAAATGGATTTGGAGCATGGAGACGATTATCTCGGGATTGCAAGATAACCAAACAAAACTTTTAGTGGATTTCTACTTATTTTATTAAATATCATCTCCACCAAACAGGACAAGCTTGCATCTGTTATAGTTTTGGAGAAAAATGTGTTCATTTCATGTATGCGCGAAATGCCTTAAAAATGACTATAAAATGGATTTGGAGCATGGAGACGATTATCTCGGGATTGCAAGATAACCAAACAAAACTTTTAGTGGATTTCTACTTATTTTATTAAATATCATCTCCACCAAACAGGACAAGCTTGCATCTGTTATAGTTTTGGAGAAAAATGTGTTCATTTCATGTATGCGCGAAATGCCTTAAAAATGGCTTTAAAATGGATTTGGAGCATGGAGACGATTATCTCGGGATTGCAAGATAACCAAACAAAACTTTTAGTGGATTTCTACTTATTTTATTAAATATCATCTCCACCAAACAGGACAAGCTTGCATCTGTTATAGTTTTGCAGAAAAATGTGTTCATTTCATGTATGCGCGAAATGCCTTAAAAATGGCTTTAAAATGGATTTGGAGCATGGAGACGATTATCTCGGGATTGCAAGATAACCAAACAAAACTTTTAGTGGATTTCTACTTATTTTATTAAATATCATCTCCACCAAACAGGACAAGCTTGCATGTGTTATAGTTTTGGAGAAAAATGTGTTCATTTCATGTATGCGCAAAATGCCTTTGAAATGGCTTTAAAATGGATTTGGAGCATGGAGACGATTATCTCAGGATGGCAATATAAACAAACGAAACTTTTAGTAGATTTCTACTTATTTTATTAAATATTATCTCCACCAAACAGGACAAGCTTGCATCTGTTATAGTTTTGGAGAAAAATGTGTTCATTTCATGTATGCGCGAAATGCCTTAAAAATGGCTTTAAAATGGATTTGGAGCATGGAGACGATTATCTCGGGATTGCAAGATAACCAAACAAAACTTTTAGTGGATTTCTACTTATTTTATTAAATATCATCTCCACCAAACAGGACAAGCTTGCATGTGTTATAGTTTTGGAGAAAAATGTGTTCATTTCATGTATGCGCAAAATGCCTTTGAAATGGCTTTAAAATGGATTTGGAGCATGGAGACGATTATCTCGGGATTGCAAGATAACCAAACAAAACTTTTAGTGGATCTCTACTTATTTTATTAAATATCATCTCCACCAAACAGGACAAGCTTGCATCTGTTATAGTTTTGGAGAAAAATGTGTTCATTTCATGTATGCGCGAAATGCCTTAAAAATGGCTTTAAAATGGATTTGGAGCATGGAGACGATTATCTCGGGATTGCAAGATAACCAAACAAAACTTTTAGTGGATTTCTACTTATTTTATTAAATATCATCTCCACCAAACAGGACAAGCTTGCATCTGTTATAGTTTTGGAGAAAAATGTGTTCATTTCATGTATGCGCGAAATGCCTTAAAAATGGCTTTAAAATGGATTTGGAGCATGGAGACGATTATCTCGGGATTGCAAGATAACCAAACAAAACTTTTAGTGGATTTCTACTTATTTTATTAAATATCATCTCCACCAAACAGGACAAGCTTGCATCTGTTATAGTTTTGGAGAAAAATGTGTTAATTTCATGTATGCGCGAAATGCCTTAAAAATGGCTTTAAAATGGATTTGGAGCATGGAGACGATTATCTCGGGATTGCAAGATAACCAAACAAAACTTTTAGTGGATTTCTACTTATTTTATTAAATATCATCTCCACCAAACAGGACAAGCTTGCATGTGTTATAGTTTTGGAGAAAAATGTGTTCATTTCATGTATGCGCAAAATGCCTTTGAAATGGCTTTAAAATGGATTTGGAGCATGGAGACGATTATCTCAGGATGGCAATATAAACAAACGAAACTTTTAGTAGATTTCTACTTATTTTATTAAATATTATCTCCACCAAACAGGACAAGCTTGCATCTGTTATAGTTTTGGAGAAAAATGTGTTCATTTCATGTATGCGCGAAATGCCTTAAAAATGGCTTTAAAATGGATTTGGAGCATGGAGACGATTTTCTCGGGATTGCAAGATAACCAAACAAAACTTTTAGTGGATTTCTACTTATTTTATTAAATATCATCTCCACCAAACAGGACAAGCTTGCATCTGTTATAGTTTTGGAGAAAAATGTGTTCATTTCATGTATGCGCGAAATGCCTTAAAAATGGCTTTAAAATGGATATGGAGCATGGAGACGATTATCTCGGGATTGCAAGATAACCAAACAAAACTTTTAGTGGATTTCTACTTATTTTATTAAATATCATCTCCACCAAACAGGACAAGCTTGCATGTGTTATAGTTTTGGAGAAAAATGTGTTCATTTCATGTATGCGCAAAATGCCTTTGAAATGGCTTTAAAATGGATTTGGAGCATGGAGACGATTATCTCAGGATGGCAATATAAACAAACGAAACTTTTAGTAGATTTCTACTTATTTTATGAAATATTATCTCCACCAAACAGGACAAGCTTGCATCTGTTATAGTTTTGGAGAAAAATGTGTTCATTTCATGTATGCGCGAAATGCCTTAAAAATGGCTTTAAAATGGATTTGGAGCATGGAGACGATTATCTCGGGATTGCAAGATAACCAAACAAAACTTTTAGTGGATTTCTACTTATTTTATTAAATATCATCTCCACCAAACAGGACAAGCTTGCATGTGTTATAGTTTTGGAGAAAAATGTGTTCATTTCATGTATGCGCAAAATGCCTTTGAAATGGCTTTAAAATGGATTTGGAGCATGGAGACGATTATCTCGGGATTGCAAGATAACCAAACAAAACTTTTAGTGGATTTCTACTTATTTTATTAAATATCATCTCCACCAAACAGGACAAGCTTGCATCTGTTATAGTTTTGGAGAAAAATGTGTTCATTTCATGTATGCGCGAAATGCCTTAAAAATGACTATAAAATGGATTTGGAGCATGGAGACGATTATCTCGGGATTGCAAGATAACCAAACAAAACTTTTAGTGGATTTCTACTTATTTTATTAAATATCATCTCCACCAAACAGGACAAGCTTGCATCTGTTATAGTTTTGGAGAAAAATGTGTTCATTTCATGTATGCGCGAAATGCCTTAAAAATGGCTTTAAAATGGATTTGGAGCATGGAGACGATTATCTCGGGATTGCAAGATAACCAAACAAAACTTTTGGTGGATTTCTACTTATTTTATTAAATATCATCTCCACCAAACAGGACAAGCTTGCATCTGTTATAGTTTTGGAGAAAAATGTGTTCATTTCATGTATGCGCGAAATGCCTTAAAAATGGCTTTAAAATGGATTTGGAGCATGGAGACGATTATCTCGGGATTGCAAGATAACCAAACAAAACTTTTAGTGGATTTCTACTTATTTTATTAAATATCATCTCCACCAAACAGGACAAGCTTGCATGTGTTATAGTTTTGGAGAAAAATGTGTTCATTTCATGTATGCGCGAAATGCCTTAAAAATGGCTTTAAAATGGATTTGGAGCATGGAGACGATTATCTCGGGATTGCAAGATAACCAAACAAAACTTTTAGTGGATTTCTACTTATTTTATTAAATATCATCTCCACCAAACAGGACAAGCTTGCATCTGTTATAGTTTTGGAGAAAAATGTGTTCATTTCATGTATGCGCGAAATGCCTTAAAAATGGCTTTAAAATGGATTTGGAGCATGGAGACGATTATCTCGGGATTGCAAGATAACCAAACAAAACTTTTAGTGGATTTCTACTTATTTTATTAAATATCATCTCCACCAAACATGACAAGCTTGCAATCTGTTATAGTTTTTGGAGAAAAATGTGTTCATTTCATGTATGCGCGAAATGCCTTAAAAATGACTATAAAATGAATTTGGAGCATGGAGACGATTATCTCGGGATTGCAAGATAACCAAACAAAACTTTTAGTGGATTTCTACTTATTTTATTAAATATCATCTCACCAAACAGGACAAGCTTGCATCTGTTATAGTTTTGGAGAAAAATGTGTTCATTTCATGTATGCGCGAAATGCCTTAAAATGGCTTTAAAATGGATTTGGAGCATGGAGACGATTATCTCGGGATTGCAAGATAACCAAACAAAACTTTTAGTGGATTTCTACTTATTTTATTAAATATCATCTCCACCAAACAGGACAAGCTTGCATCTGTTATAGTTTTGCAGAAAAATGTGTTCATTTCATGTATGCGCGAAATGCCTTAAAAATGGCTTTAAAATGGATTTGGAGCATGGAGACGATTATCTCGGGATTGCAAGATAACCAAACAAAACTTTTAGTGGATTTCTACTTATTTTATTAAATATCATCTCCACCAAACAGGACAAGCTTGCATGTGTTATAGTTTTGGAGAAAAATGTGTTCATTTCATGTATGCGCAAAATGCCTTTGAAATGGCTTTAAAATGGATTTGGAGCATGGAGACGATTATCTCAGGATGGCAATATAAACAAACGAAACTTTTAGTAGATTTCTACTTATTTTATTAAATATTATCTCCACCAACAGGACAAGCTTGCATCTGTTATAGTTTTGGAGAAAAATGTGTTCATTTCATGTATGCGCGAAATGCCTTAAAAATGGCTTTAAAATGGATTTGGAGCATGGAGACGATTATCTCGGGATTGCAAGATAACCAAACAAAACTTTTAGTGGATTTCTACTTATTTTATTAAATATCATCTCCACCAAACAGGACAAGCTTGCATGTGTTATAGTTTTGGAGAAAAATGTGTTCATTTCATGTATGCGCAAATGCCTTTGAAATGGCTTTAAAATGGATTTGGAGCATGGAGACGATTATCTCGGGATTGCAAGATAACCAAACAAAACTTTTAGTGGATCTCTACTTATTTTATTAAATATCATCTCCACCAAACAGGACAAGCTTGCATCTGTTATAGTTTTGGAGAAAAATGTGTTCATTTCATGTATGCGCGAAATGCCTTAAAAATGGCTTTAAAATGGATTTGGAGCATGGAGACGATTATCTCGGGATTGCAAGATAACCAAACAAAACTTTTAGTGGATTTCTACTTATTTTATTAAATATCATCTCCACCAAACAGGACAAGCTTGCATCTGTTATAGTTTTGGAGAAAAATGTGTTCATTTCATGTATGCGCGAAATGCCTTAAAAATGGCTTTAAAATGGATTTGGAGCATGGAGACGATTATCTCGGGATTGCAAGATAACCAAACAAAACTTTTAGTGGATTTCTACTTATTTTATTAAATATCATCTCCACAAAACAGGACAAGCTTGCATCTGTTATAGTTTTGGAGAAAAATGTGTTAATTTCATGTATGCGCGAAATGCCTTAAAAATGGGCTTTAAAATGGATTTGGAGCATGGAGACGATTATCTCGGGATTGCAAGATAACCAAACAAAACTTTTAGTGGATTTCTACTTATTTTATTAAATATCATCTCCACCAAACAGGACAAGCTTGCATGTGTTATAGTTTTGGAGAAAAATGTGTTCATTTCATGTATGCGCAAAATGCCTTTGAAATGGGCTTTAAAATGGATTTGGAGCATGGAGACGATTATCTCAGGATGGCAATATAAACAAACGAAACTTTTAGTAGATTTCTACTTATTTTATTAAATATTATCTCCACCAAACAGGACAAGCTTGCATCTGTTATAGTTTTGGAGAAAAATGTGTTCATTTCATGTATGCGCGAAATGCCTTAAAAATGGCTTAAAAATGGATTTGGAGCATGGAGACGATTTTCTCGGGATTGCAAGATAACCAAACAAAACTTTTAGTGGATTTCTACTTATTTTATTAAATATCATCTCCACCAAACAGGACAAGCTTGCATCTGTTATAGTTTTGGAGAAAAATGTGTTCATTTCATGTATGCGCGAAATGCCTTAAAAATGGCTTTAAAATGGATATGGAGCATGGAGACGATTATCTCGGGATTGCAAGATAACCAAACAAAACTTTTAGTGGATTTCTACTTATTTTATTAAATATCATCTCCACCAAACAGGACAAGCTTGCATGTGTTATAGTTTTGGAGAAAAATGTGTTCATTTCATGTATGCGCAAAATGCCTTTGAAATGGCTTTAAAATGGATTTGGAGCATGGAGACGATTATCTCAGGATGGCAATATAAACAAACGAAACTTTTAGTAGATTTCTACTTATTTTATTAAATATTATCTCCACCAAACAGGACAAGCTTGCATCTGTTATAGTTTTGGAGAAAAATGTGTTCATTTCATGTATGCGCGAAATGCCTTAAAATGGCTTTAAAATGGATTTGGAGCATGGAGACGATTATCTCGGGATTGCAAGATAACCAAACAAAACTTTTAGTGGATTTCTACTTATTTTATTAAATATCATCTCCACCAAACAGGACAAGCTTGCATCTGTTATAGTTTTGGAGAAAAATGTGTTCATTTCATGTATGCGCAAAATGCCTTTGAAATGGCTTTAAAATGGATTTGGAGCATGGAGACGATTATCTCAGGATGGCAATATAAACAAACGAAACTTTTAGTAGATTTCTACTTATTTTATTAAATATTATCTTCACCAAACAGGACAAGCTTGCATCTGTTATAGTTTTGGAGAAAAATGTGTTCATTTCATGTATGCGCGAAATGCCTTAAAAATGGCTTTAAAATGGATTTGGAGCATGGAGACGATTATCTCGGGATTGCAAGATAACCAAACAAAACTTTTAGTGGATTTCTACTTATTTTATTAAATATCATCTCCACCAAACAGGACAAGCTTGCATGTGTTATAGTTTTGGAGAAAAATGTGTTCATTTCATGTATGCGCAAAATGCCTTTGAAATGGCTTTAAAATGGATTTGGAGCATGGAGACGATTATCTCGGGATTGCAAGATAACCAAACAAAACTTTTAGTGGATCTCTACTTATTTTATTAAATATCATCTCCACCAAACAGGACAAGCTTGCATCTGTTATAGTTTTGGAGAAAAATGTGTTCATTTCATGTATGCGCGAAATGCCTTAAAAATGGCTTTAAAATGGATTTGGAGCATGGAGAAGATTATCTCGGGATTGCAAGATAACCAAACAAAACTTTTAGTGGATTTCTACTTATTTTATTAAATATCATCTCCACCAAACAGGACAAGCTTGCATCTGTTATAGTTTTGGAGAAAAATGTGTTCATTTCATGTATGCGCGAAATGCCTTAAAAATGGCTTTAAAATGGATTTGGAGCATGGAGACGATTATCTCGGGATTGCAAGATAACCAAACAAAACTTTTAGTGGATTTCTACTTATTTTATTAAATATCATCTCCACCAAACAGGACAAGCTTGCATCTGTTATAGTTTTGGAGAAAAATGTGTTAATTTCATGTATGCGCGAAATGCCTTAAAAATGGCTTTAAAATGGATTTGGAGCATGGAGACGATTATCTCGGGATTGCAAGATAACCAAACAAAACTTTTAGTGGATTTCTACTTATTTTATTAAATATCATCTCCACCAAACAGGACAAGCTTGCATGTGTTATAGTTTTGGAGAAAAATGTGTTCATTTCATGTATGCGCAAAATGCCTTTGAAATGGCTTTAAAATGGATTTGGAGCATGGAGACGATTATCTCAGGATGGCAATATAAACAAACGAAACTTTTAGTAGATTTCTACTTATTTTATTAAATATTATCTCCA
The DNA here is from genome assembly GCF_048569485.1 of Anomaloglossus baeobatrachus. Lineage (NCBI taxonomy): Eukaryota > Metazoa > Chordata > Amphibia > Anura > Aromobatidae > Anomaloglossus > Anomaloglossus baeobatrachus. Next base: position 33,941 of record NW_027443003.1, on the reverse strand, counting down.
CCAAACAGGACAAGCTTGCATCTGTTATAGTTTTGGAGAAAAATGTGTTCATTTCATGTATGCGCGAAATGCCTTAAAAATGGCTTTAAAATGGATTTGGAGCATGGAGACGATTATCTCGGGATTGCAAGATAACCAAACAAAACTTTTAGTGGATTTCTACTTATTTTATTAAATATCATCTCCACCAAACAGGACAAGCTTGCATCTGTTATAGTTTTGGAGAAAAATGTGTTCATTTCATGTATGCGCGAAATGCCTTAAAAATGGCTTTAAAATGGATATGGAGCATGGAGACGATTATCTCGGGATTGCAAGATAACCAAACAAAACTTTTAGTGGATTTCTACTTATTTTATTAAATATCATCTCCACCAAACAGGACAAGCTTGCATGTGTTATAGTTTTGGAGAAAAATGTGTTCATTTCATGTATGCGCGAAATGCCTTAAAAATGGCTTTAAAATGGATTTGGAGCATGGAGACGATTATCTCGGGATTGCAAGATAACCAAACAAAACTTTTAGTGGATTTCTACTTATTTTATTAAATATCATCTCCACCAAACAGGACAAGCTTGCATGTGTTATAGTTTTGGAGAAAAATGTGTTCATTTCATGTATGCGCAAAATGCCTTTGAAATGGCTTTAAAATGGATTTGGAGCATGGAGACGATTATCTCAGGATGGCAATATAAACAAACGAAACTTTTAGTAGATTTCTACTTATTTTATTAAATATTATCTCCACCAAACAGGACAAGCTTGCATCTGTTATAGTTTTGGAGAAAAATGTGTTCATTTCATGTATGCGCGAAATGCCTTAAAAATGGCTTTAAAATGGATTTGGAGCATGGAGACGATTATCTCGGGATTGCAAGATAACCAAACAAAACTTTTAGTGGATTTCTACTTATTTTATTAAATATCATCTCCACCAAACAGGACAAGCTTGCATCTGTTATAGTTTTGGAGAAAAATGTGTTCATTTCATGTATGCGCGAAATGCCTTAAAAATGGCTTTAAAATGGATTTGGAGCATGGAGACGATTATCTCGGGATTGCAAGATAACCAAACAAAACTTTTAGTGGATTTCTACTTATTTTATTAAATATCATCTCCACCAAACAGGACAAGCTTGCATGTGTTATAGTTTTGGAGAAATATGTGTTCATTTCATGTATGCGCAAAATGCCTTTGAAATGGCTTTAAAATGGATTTGGAGCATGGAGACGATTATCTCAGGATGGCAATATAAACAAACGAAACTTTTAGTAGATTTCTACTTATTTTATTAAATATTATCTCCACCAAACAGGACAAGCTTGCATCTGTTATAGTTTTGGAGAAAAATGTGTTCATTTCATGTATGCGCGAAATGCCTTAAAAATGGCTTTAAAATGGATTTGGAGCATGGAGACGATTTTCTCGGGATTGCAAGATAACCAAACAAAACTTTTAGTGGATTTCTACTTATTTTATTAAATATCATCTCCACCAAACAGGACAAGCTTGCATCTGTTATAGTTTTGGAGAAAAATGTGTTCATTTCATGTATGCGCGAAATGCCTTAAAAATGGCTTTAAAATGGATATGGAGCATGGAGACGATTATCTCGGGATTGCAAGATAACCAAACAAAACTTTTAGTGGATTTCTACTTATTTTATTAAATATCATCTCCACCAAACAGGACAAGCTTGCATGTGTTATAGTTTTGGAGAAAAATGTGTTCATTTCATGTATGCGCAAAATGCCTTTGAAATGGCTTTAAAATGGATTTGGAGCATGGAGACGATTATCTCAGGATGGCAATATAAACAAACGAAACTTTTAGTAGATTTCTACTTATTTTATTAAATATTATCTCCACCAAACAGGACAAGCTTGCATCTGTTATAGTTTTGGAGAAAAATGTGTTCATTTCATGTATGCGCGAAATGCCTTAAAAATGGCTTTAAAATGGATTTGGAGCATGGAGACGATTATCTCGGGATTGCAAGATAACCAAACAAAACTTTTAGTGGATTTCTACTTATTTTATTAAATATCATCTCCACCAAACAGGACAAGCTTGCATCTGTTATAGTTTTGGAGAAAAATGTGTTCATTTCATGTATGCGCAAAATGCCTTTGAAATGGCTTTAAAATGGATTTGGAGCATGGAGACGATTATCTCAGGATGGCAATATAAACAAACGAAACTTTTAGTAGATTTCTACTTATTTTATTAAATATTATCTTCACCAAACAGGACAAGCTTGCATCTGTTATAGTTTTGGAGAAAAATGTGTTCATTTCATGTATGCGCGAAATGCCTTAAAAATGGCTTTAAAATGGATTTGGAGCATGGAGACGATTATCTCGGGATTGCAAGATAACCAAACAAAACTTTTAGTGGATTTCTACTTATTTTATTAAATATCATCTCCACCAAACAGGACAAGCTTGCATGTGTTATAGTTTTGGAGAAAAATGTGTTCATTTCATGTATGCGCAAAATGCCTTTGAAATGGCTTTAAAATGGATTTGGAGCATGGAGACGATTATCTCGGGATTGCAAGATAACCAAACAAAACTTTTAGTGGATCTCTACTTATTTTATTAAATATCATCTCCACCAAACAGGACAAGCTTGCATCTGTTATAGTTTTGGAGAAAAATGTGTTCATTTCATGTATGCGCGAAATGCCTTAAAAATGGCTTTAAAATGGATTTGGAGCATGGAGACGATTATCTCGGGATTGCAAGATAACCAAACAAAACTTTTAGTGGATTTCTACTTATTTTATTAAATATCATCTCCACCAAACAGGACAAGCTTGCATCTGTTATAGTTTTGGAGAAAAATGTGTTCATTTCATGTATGCGCGAAATGCCTTAAAAATGGCTTTAAAATGGATTTGGAGCATGGAGACGATTATCTCGGGATTGCAAGATAACCAAACAAAACTTTTAGTGGATTTCTACTTATTTTATTAAATATCATCTCCACCAAACAGGACAAGCTTGCATCTGTTATAGTTTTGGAGAAAAATGTGTTAATTTCATGTATGCGCGAAATGCCTTAAAAATGGCTTTAAAATGGATTTGGAGCATGGAGACGATTATCTCGGGATTGCAAGATAACCAAACAAAACTTTTAGTGGATTTCTACTTATTTTATTAAATATCATCTCCACCAAACAGGACAAGCTTGCATGTGTTATAGTTTTGGAGAAAAATGTGTTCATTTCATGTATGCGCAAAATGCCTTTGAAATGGCTTTAAAATGGATTTGGAGCATGGAGACGATTATCTCAGGATGGCAATATAAACAAACGAAACTTTTAGTAGATTTCTACTTATTTTATTAAATATTATCTCCACCAAACAGGACAAGCTTGCATCTGTTATAGTTTTGGAGAAAAATGTGTTCATTTCATGTATGCGCGAAATGCCTTAAAAATGGCTTTAAAATGGATTTGGAGCATGGAGACGATTATCTCGGGATTGCAAGATAACCAAACAAAACTTTTAGTGGATTTCTACTTATTTTATTAAATATCATCTCCACCAAACAGGACAAGCTTGCATCTGTTATAGTTTTGGAGAAAAATGTGTTCATTTCATGTATGCGCGAAATGCCTTAAAAATGGCTTTAAAATGGATATGGAGCATGGAGACGATTATCTCGGGATTGCAAGATAACCAAACAAAACTTTTAGTGGATTTCTACTTATTTTATTAAATATCATCTCCACCAAACAGGACAAGCTTGCATGTGTTATAGTTTTGGAGAAAAATGTGTTCATTTCATGTATGCGCGAAATGCCTTAAAAATGGCTTTAAAATGGATTTGGAGCATGGAGACGATTATCTCGGGATTGCAAGATAACCAAACAAAACTTTTAGTGGATTTCTACTTATTTTATTAAATATCATCTCCACCAAACAGGACAAGCTTGCATGTGTTATAGTTTTGGAGAAAAATGTGTTCATTTCATGTATGCGCAAAATGCCTTTGAAATGGCTTTAAAATGGATTTGGAGCATGGAGACGATTATCTCAGGATGGCAATATAAACAAACGAAACTTTTAGTAGATTTCTACTTATTTTATTAAATATTATCTCCACCAAACAGGACAAGCTTGCATCTGTTATAGTTTTGGAGAAAAATGTGTTCATTTCATGTATGCGCGAAATGCCTTAAAAATGGCTTTAAAATGGATTTGGAGCATGGAGACGATTATCTCGGGATTGCAAGATAACCAAACAAAACTTTTAGTGGATTTCTACTTATTTTATTAAATATCATCTCCACCAAACAGGACAAGCTTGCATCTGTTATAGTTTTGGAGAAAAATGTGTTCATTTCATGTATGCGCGAAATGCCTTAAAAATGGCTTTAAAATGGATTTGGAGCATGGAGACGATTATCTCGGGATTGCAAGATAACCAAACAAAACTTTTAGTGGATTTCTACTTATTTTATTAAATATCATCTCCACCAAACAGGACAAGCTTGCATGTGTTATAGTTTTGGAGAAATATGTGTTCATTTCATGTATGCGCAAAATGCCTTTGAAATGGCTTTAAAATGGATTTGGAGCATGGAGACGATTATCTCAGGATGGCAGTATAAACAAACGAAACTTTTAGTAGATTTCTACTTATTTTATTAAATATTATCTCCACCAAACAGGACAAGCTTGCATCTGTTATAGTTTTGGAGAAAAATGTGTTCATTTCATGTATGCGCGAAATGCCTTAAAAATGGCTTTAAAATGGATTTGGAGCATGGAGACGATTATCTCGGGATTGCAAGATAACCAAACAAAACTTTTAGTGGATTTCTACTTATTTTATTAAATATCATCTCCACCAAACAGGACAAGCTTGCATGTGTTATAGTTTTGGAGAAAAATGTGTTCATTTCATGTATGCGCAAAATGCCTTTGAAATGGCTTTAAAATGGATTTGGAGCATGGAGACGATTATCTCGGGATTGCAAGATAACCAAACAAAACTTTTAGTGGATCTCTACTTATTTTATTAAATATCATCTCCACCAAACAGGACAAGCTTGCATCTGTTATAGTTTTGGAGAAAAATGTGTTCATTTCATGTATGCGCGAAATGCCTTAAAAATGGCTTTAAAATGGATTTGGAGCATGGAGACGATTATCTCGGGATTGCAAGATAACCAAACAAAACTTTTACTGGATTTCTACTTATTTTATTAAATATCATCTCCACCAAACAGGACAAGCTTGCATCTGTTATAGTTTTGGAGAAAAATGTGTTCATTTCATGTATGCGCGAAATGCCTTAAAAATGGCTTTAAAATGGATTTGGAGCATGGAGACGATTATCTCGGGATTGCAAGATAACCAAACAAAACTTTTAGTGGATTTCTACTTATTTTATTAAATATCATCTCCACCAAACAGGACAAGCTTGCATCTGTTATAGTTTTGGAGAAAAATGTGTTCATTTCATGTATGCGCGAAATGCCTTAAAAATGGCTTTAAAATGGATTTGGAGCATGGAGACGATTATCTCGGGATTGCAAGATAACCAAACAAAACTTTTAGTGGATTTCTACTTATTTTATTAAATATCATCTCCACCAAACAGGACAAGCTTGCATGTGTTATAGTTTTGGAGAAAAATGTGTTCATTTCATGTATGCGCAAAATGCCTTTGAAATGGCTTTAAAATGGATTTGGAGCATGGAGACGATTATCTCAGGATGGCAATATAAACAAACGAAACTTTTAGTAGATTTCTACTTATTTTATTAAATATTATCTCCACCAAACAGGACAAGCTTGCATCTGTTATAGTTTTGGAGAAAAATGTGTTCATTTCATGTATGCGCGAAATGCTTTAAAAATGGCTTTAAAATGGATTTGGAGCATGGAGACGATTATCTCGGGATTGCAAGATAACCAAACAAAACTTTTAGTGGATTTCTACTTATTTTATTAAATATCATCTCCACCAAACAGGACAAGCTTGCATCTGTTATAGTTTTGGAGAAAAATGTGTTCATTTCATGTATGCGCGAAATGCCTTAAAAATGGCTTTAAAATGGATTTGGAGCATGGAGACGATTATCTCGGGATTGCAAGATAACCAAACAAAACTTTTAGTGGATTTCTACTTATTTTATTAAATATCATCTCCACCAAACAGGACAAGCTTGCATGTGTTATAGTTTTGGAGAAAAATGTGTTCATTTCATGTATGCGCAAAATGCCTTTGAAATGGCTTTAAAATGGATTTGGAGCATGGAGACGATTATCTCAGGATGGCAATATAAACAAACGAAACTTTTAGTAGATTTCTACTTATTTTATTAAATATTATCTCCACCAAACAGGACAAGCTTGCATCTGTTATAGTTTTGGAGAAAAATGTGTTCATTTCATGTATGCGCGAAATGCCTTAAAAATGGCTTTAAAATGGATTTGGAGCATGGAGACGATTATCTCGGGATTGCAAGATAACCAAACAAAACTTTTAGTGGATTTCTACTTATTTTATTAAATATCATCTCCACCAAACAGGACAAGCTTGCATCTGTTATAGTTTTGGAGAAAAATGTGTTAATTTCATGTATGCGCGAAATGCCTTAAAAATGGCTTTAAAATGGATTTGGAGCATGGAGACGATTATCTCGGGATTGCAAGATAACCAAACAAAACTTTTAGTGGATTTCTACTTATTTTATTAAATATCATCTCCACCAAACAGGACAAGCTTGCATCTGTTATAGTTTTGGAGAAAAATGTGTTCATTTCATGTTTGCGCGAAATGCCTTAAAAATGGCTTTAAAATGGATTTGGAGCATGGAGACTATTATCTCGGGATTGCAAGATAACCAAACAAAACTTTTAGTGGATTTCTACTTATTTTATTAAATATCATCTCCACCAAACAGGACAAGCTTGCATCTGTTATAGTTTTGGAGAAAAATGTGTTCATTTCATGTATGCGCGAAATGCCTTAAAAATGGCTTTAAAATGGATATGGAGCATGGAGACGATTATCTCGGGATTGCAAGATAACCAAACAAAACTTTTAGTGGATTTCTACTTATTTTATTAAATATCATCTCCACCAAACAGGACAAGCTTGCATGTGTTATAGTTTTGGAGAAAAATGTGTTCATTTCATGTATGCGCAAAATGCCTTTGAAATGGCTTTAAAATGGATTTGGAGCATGGAGACGATTATCTCAGGATGGCAATATAAACAAACAAAACTTTTAGTAGATTTCTACTTATTTTATTAAATATTATCTCCACCAAACAGGACAAGCTTGCATCTGTTATAGTTTTGGAGAAAAATGTGTTCATTTCATGTATGCGCGAAATGCCTTAAAAATGGCTTTAAAATGGATTTGGAGCATGGAGACGATTATCTCGGGATTGCAAGATAACCAAACAAAACTTTTAGTGGATTTCTACTTATTTTATTAAATATCATCTCCACCAAACAGGACAAGCTTGCATGTGTTATAGTTTTGGAGAAAAATGTGTTCATTTCATGTATGCGCAAAATGCCTTTGAAATGGCTTTAAAATGGATTTGGAGCATGGAGACGATTATCTCAGGATGGCAATATAAACAAACGAAACTTTTATTAGATTTCTACTTATTTTATTAAATATTATCTCCACCAAACAGGACAAGCTTGCATCTGTTATAGTTTTGGAGAAAAATGTGTTCATTTCATGTATGCGCGAAATGCCTTAAAAATGGCTTTAAAATGGATTTGGAGCATGGAGACGATTATCTCGGGATTGCAAGATAACCAAACAAAACTTTTAGTGGATTTCTACTTATTTTATTAAATATCATCTCCACCAAACAGGACAAGCTTGCATGTGTTATAGTTTTGGAGAAAAATGTGTTCATTTCATGTATGCGCAAAATGCCTTTGAAATGGCTTTAAAATGGATTTGGAGCATGGAGACGATTATCTCGGGATTGCAAGATAACCAAACAAAACTTTTAGTGGATCTCTACTTATTTTATTAAATATCATCTCCACCAAACAGGACAAGCTTGCATCTGTTATAGTTTTGGAGAAAAATGTGTTCATTTCATGTATGCGCGAAATGCCTTAAAAATGGCTTTAAAATGGATTTGGAGCATGGAGACGATTATCTCGGGATTGCAAGATAACCAAACAAAACTTTTAGTGGATTTCTACTTATTTTATTAAATATCATCTCCACCAAACAGGACAAGCTTGCATCTGTTATAGTTTTGGAGAAAAATGTGTTCATTTCATGTATGCGCGAAATGCCTTAAAAATGGCTTTAAAATGGATTTGGAGCATGGAGACGATTATCTCGGGATTGCAAGATAACCAAACAAAACTTTTAGTGGATTTCTACTTATTTTATTAAATATCATCTCCACCAAACAGGACAAGCTTGCATCTGTTATAGTTTTGGAGAAAAATGTGTTAATTTCATGTATGCGCGAAATGCCTTAAAAATGGCTTTAAAATGGATTTGGAGCATGGAGACGATTATCTCGGGATTGCAAGATAACCAAACAAAACTTTTAGTGGATTTCTACTTATTTTATTAAATATCATCTCCACCAAACAGGACAAGCTTGCATGTGTTATAGTTTTGGAGAAAAATGTGTTCATTTCATGTATGCGCAAAATGCCTTTGAAATGGCTTTAAAATGGATTTGGAGCATGGAGACGATTATCTCAGGATGGCAATATAAACAAACGAAACTTTTAGTAGATTTCTACTTATTTTATTAAATATTATCTCCACCAAACAGGACAAGCTTGCATCTGTTATAGTTTTGGAGAAAAATGTGTTCATTTCATGTATGCGCGAAATGCCTTAAAAATGGCTTTAAAATGGATTTGTAGCATGGAGACGATTATCTCGGGATTGCAAGATAACCAAACAAAACTTTTAGTGGATTTCTACTTATTTTATTAAATATCATCTCCACCAAACAGGACAAGCTTGCATCTGTTATAGTTTTGGAGAAAAATGTGTTCATTTCATGTATGCGCGAAATGCCTTAAAAATGGCTTTAAAATGGATATGGAGCATGGAGACGATTATCTCGGGATTGCAAGATAACCAAACAAAACTTTTAGTGGATTTCTACTTATTTTATTAAATATCATCTCCACCAAACAGGACAAGCTTGCATGTGTTATAGTTTTGGAGAAAAATGTGTTCATTTCATGTATGCGCAAAATGCCTTTGAAATGGCTTTAAAATGGATTTGGAGCATGGAGACGATTATCTCAGGATGGCAATATAAACAAACGAAACTTTTAGTAGATTTCTACTTATTTTATTAAATATTATCTCCACCAAACAGGACAAGCTTGCATCTGTTATAGTTTTGGAGAAAAATGTGTTCATTTCATGTATGCGCGAAATGCCTTAAAAATGGCTTTAAAATGGATTTGGAGCATGGAGACGATTATCTCGGGATTGCAAGATAACCAAACAAAACTTTTAGTGGATTTCTACTTATTTTATTAAATATCATCTCCACCAAACAGGACAAGCTTGCATCTGTTATAGTTTTGGAGAAAAATGTGTTCATTTCATGTATGCGCGAAATGCCTTAAAAATGGCTTTAAAATGGATTTGGAGCATGGAGACGATTATCTCGGGATTGCAAGATAACCAAACAAAACTTTTAGTGGATTTCTACTTATTTTATTAAATATCATCTCCACCAAACAGGACAAGCTTGCATGTGTTATAGTTTTGGAGAAAAATGTGTTCATTTCATGTATGCGCAAAATGCCTTTGAAATGGCTTTAAAATGGATTTGGAGCATGGAGACGATTATCTCAGGATGGCAATATAAACAAACGAAACTTTTAGTAGATTTCTACTTATTTTATTAAATATTATCTCCACCAAACAGGACAAGCTTGCATCTGTTATAGTTTTGGAGAAAAATGTGTTCATTTCATGTATGCGCGAAATGCCTTAAAAATGGCTTTAAAATGGATTTGGAGCATGGAGACGATTATCTCGGGATTGCAAGATAACCAAACAAAACTTTTAGTGGATTTCTACTTATTTTATTAAATATCATCTCCACCAAACAGGACAAGCTTGCATGTGTTATAGTTTTGGAGAAATATGTGTTCATTTCATGTATGCGCAAAATGCCTTTGAAATGGCTTTAAAATGGATTTGGAGCATGGAGACGATTATCTCAGGATGGCAATATAAACAAACGAAACTTTTAGTAGATTTCTACTTATTTTATTAAATATTATCTCCACCAAACAGGACAAGCTTGCATCTGTTATAGTTTTGGAGAAAAATGTGTTCATTTCATGTATGCGCGAAATGCCTTAAAAATGGCTTTAAAATGGATTTGGAGCATGGAGACGATTATCTCGGGATTGCAAGATAACCAAACAAAACTTTTAGTGGATTTCTACTTATTTTATTAAATATCATCTCCACCAAACAGGACAAGCTTGCATGTGTTATAGTTTTGGAGAAAAATGTGTTCATTTCATGTATGCGCAAAATGCCTTTGAAATGGCTTTAAAATGGATTTGGAGCATGGAGACGATTATCTCGGGATTGCAAGATAACCAAACAAAACTTTTAGTGGATCTCTACTTATTTTATTAAATATCATCTCCACCAAACAGGACAAGCTTGCATCTGTTATAGTTTTGGAGAAAAATGTGTTCATTTCATGTATGCGCGAAATGCCTTAAAAATGGCTTTAAAATGGATTTGGAGCATGGAGACGATTATCTCGGGATTGCAAGATAACCAAACAAAACTTTTAGTGGATTTCTACTTATTTTATTAAATATCATCTCCACCAAACAGGACAAGCTTGCATCTGTTATAGTTTTGGAGAAAAATGTGTTCATTTCATGTATGCGCGAAATGCCTTAAAAATGGCTTTAAAATGGATTTGGAGCATGGAGACGATTATCTCGGGATTGCAAGATAACCAAACAAAACTTTTAGTGGATTTCTACTTATTTTATTAAATATCATCTCCACCAAACAGGACAAGCTTGCATCTGTTATAGTTTTGGAGAAAAATGTGTTCATTTCATGTATGCGCGAAATGCCTTAAAAATGGCTTTAAAATGGATTTGGAGCATGGAGACGATTATCTCGGGATTGCAAGATAACCAAACAAAACTTTTAGTGGATTTCTACTTATTTTATTAAATATCATCTCCACCAAACAGGACAAGCTTGCATCTGTTATAGTTTTGGAGAAAAATGTGTTCATTTCATGTATGCGCGAAATGCCTTAAAAATGGCTTTAAAATGGATTTGGAGCATGGAGACGATTATCTCGGGATTGCAAGATAACCAAACAAAACTTTTAGTGGATTTCTACTTATTTTATTAAATATCATCTCCACCAAACAGGACAAGCTTGCATGTGTTATAGTTTTGGAGAAAAATGTGTTCATTTCATGTATGCGCAAAATGCCTTTGAAATGGCTTTAAAATGGATTTGGAGCATGGAGACGATTATCTCAGGATGGCAATATAAACAAACGAAACTTTTAGTAGATTTCTACTTATTTTATTAAATATTATCTCCACCAAACAGGACAAGCTTGCATCTGTTATAGTTTTGGAGAAAAATGTGTTCATTTCATGTATGCGCGAAATGCCTTAAAAATGGCTTTAAAATGGATTTGTAGCATGGAGACGATTATCTCGGGATTGCAAGATAACCAAACAAAACTTTTAGTGGATTTCTACTTATTTTATTAAATATCATCTCCACCAAACAGGACAAGCTTGCATCTGTTATAGTTTTGGAGAAAAATGTGTTCATTTCATGTATGCGCGAAATGCCTTAAAAATGGCTTTAAAATGGATATGGAGCATGGAGACGATTATCTCGGGATTGCAAGATAACCAAACAAAACTTTTAGTGGATTTCTACTTATTTTATTAAATATCATCTCCACCAAACAGGACAAGCTTGCATGTGTTATAGTTTTGGAGAAAAATGTGTTCATTTCATGTATGCGCAAAATGCCTTTGAAATGGCTTTAAAATGGATTTGGAGCATGGAGACGATTATCTCAGGATGGCAATATAAACAAACGAAACTTTTAGTAGATTTCTACTTATTTTATTAAATATTATCTCCACCAAACAGGACAAGCTTGCATCTGTTATAGTTTTGGAGAAAAATGTGTTCATTTCATGTATGCGCGAAATGCCTTAAAAATGGCTTTAAAATGGATTTGGAGCATGGAGACGATTATCTCGGGATTGCAAGATAACCAAACAAAACTTTTAGTGGATTTCTACTTATTTTATTAAATATCATCTCCACCAAACAGGACAAGCTTGCATCTGTTATAGTTTTGGAGAAAAATGTGTTCATTTCATGTATGCGCGAAATGCCTTAAAAATGGCTTTAAAATGGATTTGGAGCATGGAGACGATTATCTCGGGATTGCAAGATAACCAAACAAAACTTTTAGTGGATTTCTACTTATTTTATTAAATATCATCTCCACCAAACAGGACAAGCTTGCATGTGTTATAGTTTTGGAGAAAAATGTGTTCATTTCATGTATGCGCAAAATGCCTTTGAAATGGCTTTAAAATGGATTTGGAGCATGGAGACGATTATCTCAGGATGGCAATATAAACAAACGAAACTTTTAGTAGATTTCTACTTATTTTATTAAATATTATCTCCACCAAACAGGACAAGCTTGCATCTGTTATAGTTTTGGAGAAAAATGTGTTCATTTCATGTATGCGCGAAATGCCTTAAAAATGGCTTTAAAATGGATTTGGAGCATGGAGACGATTATCTCGGGATTGCAAGATAACCAAACAAAACTTTTAGTGGATTTCTACTTATTTTATTAAATATCATCTCCACCAAACAGGACAAGCTTGCATGTGTTATAGTTTTGGAGAAAAATGTGTTCATTTCATGTATGCGCAAAATGCCTTTGAAATGGCTTTAAAATGGATTTGGAGCATGGAGACGATTATCTCGGGATTGCAAGATAACCAAACAAAACTTTTAGTGGATCTCTACTTATTTTATTAAATATCATCTCCACCAAACAGGACAAGCTTGCATCTGTTATAGTTTTGGAGAAAAATGTGTTCATTTCATGTATGCGCGAAATGCCTTAAAAATGGCTTTAAAATGGATTTGGAGCATGGAGACGATTATCTCGGGATTGCAAGATAACCAAACAAAACTTTTAGTGGATTTCTACTTATTTTATTAAATATCATCTCCACCAAACAGGACAAGCTTGCATCTGTTATAGTTTTGGAGAAAAATGTGTTCATTTCATGTATGCGCGAAATGCCTTAAAAATGGCTTTAAAATGGATTTGGAGCATGGAGACGATTATCTCGGGATTGCAAGATAACCAAACAAAACTTTTAGTGGATTTCTACTTATTTTATTAAATATCATCTCCACCAAACAGGACAAGCTTGCATCTGTTATAGTTTTGGAGAAAAATGTGTTCATTTCATGTATGCGCGAAATGCCTTAAAAATGGCTTTAAAATGGATTTGGAGCATGGAGACGATTATCTCGGGATTGCAAGATAACCAAACAAAACTTTTAGTGGATTTCTACTTATTTTATTAAATATCATCTCCACCAAACAGGACAAGCTTGCATCTGTTATAGTTTTGGAGAAAAATGTGTTCATTTCATGTATGCGCGAAATGCCTTAAAAATGGCTTTAAAATGGATTTGGAGCATGGAGACGATTATCTCGGGATTGCAAGATAACCAAACAAAACTTTTAGTGGATTTCTACTTATTTTATTAAATATCATCTCCACCAAACAGGACAAGCTTGCATGTGTTATAGTTTTGGAGAAAAATGTGTTCATTTCATGTATGCGCAAAATGCCTTTGAAATGGCTTTAAAATGGATTTGGAGCATGGAGACGATTATCTCAGGATGGCAATATAAACAAACGAAACTTTTAGTAGATTTCTACTTATTTTATTAAATATTATCTCCACCAAACAGGACAAGCTTGCATCTGTTATAGTTTTGGAGAAAAATGTGTTCATTTCATGTATGCGCGAAATGCCTTAAAAATGGCTTTAAAATGGATTTGTAGCATGGAGACGATTATCTCGGGATTGCAAGATAACCAAACAAAACTTTTAGTGGATTTCTACTTATTTTATTAAATATCATCTCCACCAAACAGGACAAGCTTGCATCTGTTATAGTTTTGGAGAAAAATGTGTTCATTTCATGTATGCGCGAAATGCCTTAAAAATGGCTTTAAAATGGATATGGAGCATGGAGACGATTATCTCGGGATTGCAAGATAACCAAACAAAACTTTTAGTGGATTTCTACTTATTTTATTAAATATCATCTCCACCAAACAGGACAAGCTTGCATGTGTTATAGTTTTGGAGAAAAATGTGTTCATTTCATGTATGCGCAAAATGCCTTTGAAATGGCTTTAAAATGGATTTGGAGCATGGAGACGATTATCTCAGGATGGCAATATAAACAAACGAAACTTTTAGTAGATTTCTACTTATTTTATTAAATATTATCTCCACCAAACAGGACAAGCTTGCATCTGTTATAGTTTTGGAGAAAAATGTGTTCATTTCATGTATGCGCGAAATGCCTTAAAAATGGCTTTAAAATGGATTTGGAGCATGGAGACGATTATCTCGGGATTGCAAGATAACCAAACAAAACTTTTAGTGGATTTCTACTTATTTTATTAAATATCATCTCCACCAAACAGGACAAGCTTGCATCTGTTATAGTTTTGGAGAAAAATGTGTTCATTTCATGTATGCGCGAAATGCCTTAAAAATGGCTTTAAAATGGATTTGGAGCATGGAGACGATTATCTCGGGATTGCAAGATAACCAAACAAAACTTTTAGTGGATTTCTACTTATTTTATTAAATATCATCTCCACCAAACAGGACAAGCTTGCATGTGTTATAGTTTTGGAGAAAAATGTGTTCATTTCATGTATGCGCAAAATGCCTTTGAAATGGCTTTAAAATGGATTTGGAGCATGGAGACGATTATCTCAGGATGGCAATATAAACAAACGAAACTTTTAGTAGATTTCTACTTATTTTATTAAATATTATCTCCACCAAACAGGACAAGCTTGCATCTGTTATAGTTTTGGAGAAAAATGTGTTCATTTCATGTATGCGCGAAATGCCTTAAAAATGGCTTTAAAATGGATTTGGAGCATGGAGACGATTATCTCGGGATTGCAAGATAACCAAACAAAACTTTTAGTGGATTTCTACTTATTTTATTAAATATCATCTCCACCAAACAGGACAAGCTTGCATCTGTTATAGTTTTGGAGAAAAATGTGTTCATTTCATGTATGCGCGAAATGCCTTAAAAATGGCTTTAAAATGGATTTGGAGCATGGAGACGATTATCTCGGGATTGCAAGATAACCAAACAAAACTTTTAGTGGATTTCTACTTATTTTATTAAATATCATCTCCACCAAACAGGACAAGCTTGCATGTGTTATAGTTTTGGAGAAATATGTGTTCATTTCATGTATGCGCAAAATGCCTTTGAAATGGCTTTAAAATGGATTTGGAGCATGGAGACGATTATCTCAGGATGGCAATATAAACAAACGAAACTTTTAGTAGATTTCTACTTATTTTATTAAATATTATCTCCACCAAACAGGACAAGCTTGCATCTGTTATAGTTTTGGAGAAAAATGTGTTCATTTCATGTATGCGCGAAATGCCTTAAAAATGGCTTTAAAATGGATTTGGAGCATGGAGACGATTATCTCGGGATTGCAAGATAACCAAACAAAACTTTTAGTGGATTTCTACTTATTTTATTAAATATCATCTCCACCAAACAGGACAAGCTTGCATGTGTTATAGTTTTGGAGAAAAATGTGTTCATTTCATGTATGCGCAAAATGCCTTTGAAATGGCTTTAAAATGGATTTGGAGCATGGAGACGATTATCTCGGGATTGCAAGATAACCAAACAAAACTTTTAGTGGATCTCTACTTATTTTATTAAATATCATCTCCACCAAACAGGACAAGCTTGCATCTGTTATAGTTTTGGAGAAAAATGTGTTCATTTCATGTATGCGCGAAATGCCTTAAAAATGGCTTTAAAATGGATTTGGAGCATGGAGACGATTATCTCGGGATTGCAAGATAACCAAACAAAACTTTTAGTGGATTTCTACTTATTTTATTAAATATCATCTCCACCAAACAGGACAAGCTTGCATCTGTTATAGTTTTGGAGAAAAATGTGTTCATTTCATGTATGCGCGAAATGCCTTAAAAATGGCTTTAAAATGGATTTGGAGCATGGAGACGATTATCTCGGGATTGCAAGATAACCAAACAAAACTTTTAGTGGATTTCTACTTATTTTATTAAATATCATCTCCACCAAACAGGACAAGCTTGCATCTGTTATAGTTTTGGAGAAAAATGTGTTCATTTCATGTATGCGCGAAATGCCTTAAAAATGGCTTTAAAATGGATTTGGAGCATGGAGACGATTATCTCGGGATTGCAAGATAACCAAACAAAACTTTTAGTGGATTTCTACTTATTTTATTAAATATCATCTCCACCAAACAGGACAAGCTTGCATCTGTTATAGTTTTGGAGAAAAATGTGTTCATTTCATGTATGCGCGAAATGCCTTAAAAATGGCTTTAAAATGGATTTGGAGCATGGAGACGATTATCTCGGGATTGCAAGATAACCAAACAAAACTTTTAGTGGATTTCTACTTATTTTATTAAATATCATCTCCACCAAACAGGACAAGCTTGCATGTGTTATAGTTTTGGAGAAAAATGTGTTCATTTCATGTATGCGCAAAATGCCTTTGAAATGGCTTTAAAATGGATTTGGAGCATGGAGACGATTATCTCAGGATGGCAATATAAACAAACGAAACTTTTAGTAGATTTCTACTTATTTTATTAAATATTATCTCCACCAAACAGGACAAGCTTGCATCTGTTATAGTTTTGGAGAAAAATGTGTTCATTTCATGTATGCGCGAAATGCCTTAAAAATGGCTTTAAAATGGATTTGGAGCATGGAGACGATTATCTCGGGATTGCAAGATAACCAAACAAAACTTTTAGTGGATTTCTACTTATTTTATTAAATATCATCTCCACCAAACAGGACAAGCTTGCATCTGTTATAGTTTTGGAGAAAAATGTGTTCATTTCATGTATGCGCGAAATGCCTTAAAAATGGCTTTAAAATGGATTTGGAGCATGGAGACGATTATCTCGGGATTGCAAGATAACCAAACAAAACTTTTAGTGGATTTCTACTTATTTTATTAAATATCATCTCCACCAAACAGGACAAGCTTGCATGTGTTATAGTTTTGGAGAAAAATGTGTTCATTTCATGTATGCGCAAAATGCCTTAAAAATGGCTTTAAAATGGATTTGGAGCATGGAGACGATTATCTCAGGATGGCAATATAAACAAACGAAACTTTTAGTAGATTTCTACTTATTTTATTAAATATTATCTCCACCAAACAGGACAAGCTTGCATCTGTTATAGTTTTGGAGAAAAATGTGTTCATTTCATGTATGTGCGAAATGCCTTAAAAAAGGCTTTAAAATGGATTTGGAGCATGGAGACGATTATCTCGGGATTGCAAGATAACCAAACAAAACTTTTAGTGGATTTCTACTTATTTTATTAAATATCATCTCCACCAAACAGGACAAGCTTGCATCTGTTATAGTTTTGGAGAAAAATGTGTTCATTTCATGTATGCGCGAAATGCCTTAAAAATGGCTTTAAAATGGATTTGGAGCATGGAGACGATTATCTCGGGATTGCAAGATAACCAAACAAAACTTTTAGTGGATTTCTACTTATTTTATTAAATATCATCTCCACCAAACAGGACAAGCTTGCATGTGTTATAGTTTTGGAGAAATATGTGTTCATTTCATGTATGCGCAAAATGCCTTTGAAATGGCTTTAAAATGGATTTGGAGCATGGAGACGATTATCTCAGGATGGCAATATAAACAAACGAAACTTTTAGTAGATTTCTACTTATTTTATTAAATATCTCCACCAAACAGGACAAGCTTGCATCTGTTATAGTTTTGGAGAAAAATGTGTTCATTTCATGTATGCGCGAAATGCCTTAAAAATGGCTTTAAAATGGATTTGGAGCATGGAGACGATTATCTCGGGATTGCAAGATAACCAAACAAAACTTTTAGTGGATTTCTACTTATTTTATTAAATATCATCTCCACCAAACAGGACAAGCTTGCATCTGTTATAGTTTTGGAGAAAAATGTGTTCATTTCATGTATGCGCGAAATGCCTTAAAAATGGCTTTAAAATGGATTTGGAGCATGGAGACGATTATCTCGGGATTGCAAGATAACCAAACAAAACTTTTAGTGGATTTCTACTTATTTTATTAAATATCATCTCCACCAAACAGGACAAGCTTGCATCTGTTATAGTTTTGGAGAAAAATGTGTTCATTTCATGTATGCGCGAAATGCCTTAAAAATGGCTTTAAAATGGATTTGGAGCATGGAGACGATTATCTCGGGATTGCAAGATAACCAAACAAAACTTTTAGTGGATTTCTACTTATTTTATTAAATATCATCTCCACCAAACAGGACAAGCTTGCATCTGTTATAGTTTTGGAGAAAAATGTGTTCATTTCATGTATGCGCGAAATGCCTTAAAAATGGCTTTCAAATGGATTTGGAGCATGGAGACGATTATCTCGGGATTGCAATATAACCAAACAAAACTTTTAGTGGATTTCTACTTATTTTATTAAATATCATCTCCACCAAACAGGACAAGCTTGCATCTGTTATAGTTTTGGAGAAAAATGTGTTCATTTCATGTATGCGCGAAATGCCTTAAAAATGGCTTTAAAATGGATTTGGAGCATGGAGACGATTATCTCGGGATTGCAAGATAACCAAACAAAACTTTTAGTGGATTTCTACTTATTTTATTAAATATCATCTCCATCAAACAGGACAAGCTTGCATCTGTTATAGTTTTGGAGAAAAATGTGTTCATTTCATGTATGCGCGAAATGCCTTAAAAATGGCTTTAAAATGGATTTGGAGCATGGAGACGATTATCTCGGGATTGCAAGATAACCAAACAAAACTTTTAGTGGATTTCTACTTATTTTATTAAATATCATCTCCACCAAACAGGACACGCTTGCATCTGTTATAGTTTTGGAGAAAAATGTGTTCATTTCATGTATGCGCGAAATGCCTTAAAAATGGCTTTAAAATGGATTTGGAGCATGGAGACAATTATCTCGGGATTGCAAGATAACCAAACAAAACTTTTAGTGGATTTCTACTTATTTTATTAAATATCATCTCCACCAAACAGGACAAGCTTGCATCTGTTATAGTTTTGGAGAAAAATGTGTTCATTTCATGTATGCGCGAAATGCCTTAAAAATGGCTTTAAAATGGATTTGGAGCATGGAGACGATTATCTCGGGATTGCAAGATAACCAAACAAAACTTTTAGTGGATTTCTACTTATTTTATTAAATATCATCTCCACCAAACAGGACAAGCTTGCATGTGTTATAGTTTTGGAGAAAAATGTGTTCATTTCATGTATGCGCAAAATGCCTTTGAAATGGCTTTAAAATGGATTTGGAGCATGGAGACGATTATCTCAGGATGGCAATATAAACAAACGAAACTTTTAGTAGATTTCTACTTTTTTTATTAAATATTATCTCCACCAAACAGGACAAGCTTGCATCTGTTATAGTTTTGGAGAAAAATGTGTTCATTTCATGTATGCGCGAAATGCCTTAAAAATGGCTTTAAAATGGATTTGGAGCATGGAGACGATTATCTCGGGATTGCAAGATAACCAAACAAAACTTTTAGTGGATTTCTACTTATTTTATTAAATATCATCTCCACCAAACAGGACAAGCTTGCATGTGTTATAGTTTTGGAGAAAAATGTGTTCATTTCATGTATGCGCAAAATGCCTTTGAAATGGCTTTAAAATGGATTTGGAGCATGGAGACGATTATCTCAGGATGGCAATATAAACAAACGAAACTTTTAGTAGATTTCTACTTATTTTATTAAATATTATCTCCACCAAACAGGACAAGCTTGCATCTGTTATAGTTTTGGAGAAAAATGTGTTCATTTCATGTATAGGCGAAATGCCTTAAAAATGGCTTTAAAATGGATTTGGAGCATGGAGACGATTATCTCGGGATTGCAAGATAACCAAACAAAACTTTTAGTGGATTTCTACTTATTTTATTAAATATCATCTCCACCAAACAGGACAAGCTTGCATCTGTTATAGTTTTGGAGAAAAATGTGTTCATTTCATGTATGCGCGAAATGCCTTAAAAATGGCTTTAAAATGGATTTGGAGCATGGAGACGATTATCTCGGGATTGCAAGATAACCAAACAAAACTTTTAGTGGATTTCTACTTATTTTATTAAATATCATCTCCACCAAACAGGACAAGCTTGCATGTGTTATAGTTTTGGAGAAAAATGTGTTCATTTCATGTATGCGCAAAATGCCTTTGAAATGGCTTTAAAATGGATTTGGAGCATGGAGACGATTATCTCAGGATGGCAATATAAACAAACGAAACTTTTAGTAGATTTCTACTTATTTTATTAAATATCTCCACCAAACAGGACAAGCTTGCATCTGTTATAGTTTTGGAGAAAAATGTGTTCATTTCATGTATGCGCGAAATGCCTTAAAAATGGCTTTAAAATGGATTTGGAGCATGGAGACGATTATCTCGGGATTGCAAGATAACCAAACAAAACTTTTAGTGGATTTCTACTTATTTTATTAAATATCATCTCCACCAAACAGGACAAGCTTGCATCTGTTATAGTTTTGGAGAAAAATGTGTTCATTTCATGTATGCGCGAAATGCCTTAAAAATGGCTTTAAAATGGATTTGGAGCATGGAGACGATTATCTCGGGATTGCAAGATAACCAAACAAAACTTTTAGTGGATTTCTACTTATTTTATTAAATATCATCTCCACCAAACAGGACAAGCTTGCATCTGTTATAGTTTTGGAGAAAAATGTGTTCATTTCATGTATGCGCGAAATGCCTTAAAAATGGCTTTAAAATGGATTTGGAGCATGGAGACGATTATCTCGGGATTGCAAGATAACCAAACAAAACTTTTAGTGGATTTCTACTTATTTTATTAAATATCATCTCCACCAAACAGGACAAGCTTGCATCTGTTATAGTTTTGGAGAAAAATGTGTTCATTTCATGTATGCGCGAAATGCCTTAAAAATGGCTTTCAAATGGATTTGGAGCATGGAGACGATTATCTCGGGATTGCAATATAACCAAACAAAACTTTTAGTGGATTTCTACTTATTTTATTAAATATCATCTCCACCAAACAGGACAAGCTTGCATCTGTTATAGTTTTGGAGAAAAATGTGTTCATTTCATGTATGCGCGAAATGCCTTAAAAATGGCTTTAAAATGGATTTGGAGCATGGAGACGATTATCTCGGGATTGCAAGATAACCAAACAAAACTTTTAGTGGATTTCTACTTATTTTATTAAATATCATCTCCATCAAACAGGACAAGCTTGCATCTGTTATAGTTTTGGAGAAAAATGTGTTCATTTCATGTATGCGCGAAATGCCTTAAAAATGGCTTTAAAATGGATTTGGAGCATGGAGACGATTATCTCGGGATTGCAAGATAACCAAACAAAACTTTTAGTGGATTTCTACTTATTTTATTAAATATCATCTCCACCAAACAGGACACGCTTGCATCTGTTATAGTTTTGGAGAAAAATGTGTTCATTTCATGTATGCGCGAAATGCCTTAAAAATGGCTTTAAAATGGATTTGGAGCATGGAGACAATTATCTCGGGATTGCAAGATAACCAAACAAAACTTTTAGTGGATTTCTACTTATTTTATTAAATATCATCTCCACCAAACAGGACAAGCTTGCATCTGTTATAGTTTTGGAGAAAAATGTGTTCATTTCATGTATGCGCGAAATGCCTTAAAAATGGCTTTAAAATGGATTTGGAGCATGGAGACGATTATCTCGGGATTGCAAGATAACCAAACAAAACTTTTAGTGGATTTCTACTTATTTTATTAAATATCATCTCCACCAAACAGGACAAGCTTGCATGTGTTATAGTTTTGGAGAAAAATGTGTTCATTTCATGTATGCGCAAAATGCCTTTGAAATGGCTTTAAAATGGATTTGGAGCATGGAGACGATTATCTCAGGATGGCAATATAAACAAACGAAACTTTTAGTAGATTTCTACTTTTTTTATTAAATATTATCTCCACCAAACAGGACAAGCTTGCATCTGTTATAGTTTTGGAGAAAAATGTGTTCATTTCATGTATGCGCGAAATGCCTTAAAAATGGCTTTAAAATGGATTTGGAGCATGGAGACGATTATCTCGGGATTGCAAGATAACCAAACAAAACTTTTAGTGGATTTCTACTTATTTTATTAAATATCATCTCCACCAAACAGGACAAGCTTGCATGTGTTATAGTTTTGGAGAAAAATGTGTTCATTTCATGTATGCGCAAAATGCCTTTGAAATGGCTTTAAAATGGATTTGGAGCATGGAGACGATTATCTCAGGATGGCAATATAAACAAACGAAACTTTTAGTAGATTTCTACTTATTTTATTAAATATTATCTCCACCAAACAGGACAAGCTTGCATCTGTTATAGTTTTGGAGAAAAATGTGTTCATTTCATGTATAGGCGAAATGCCTTAAAAATGGCTTTAAAATGGATTTGGAGCATGGAGACGATTATCTCGGGATTGCAAGATAACCAAACAAAACTTTTAGTGGATTTCTACTTATTTTATTAAATATCATCTCCACCAAACAGGACAAGCTTGCATCTGTTATAGTTTTGGAGAAAAATGTGTTCATTTCATGTATGCGCGAAATGCCTTAAAAATGGCTTTAAAATGGATTTGGAGCATGGAGACGATTATCTCGGGATTGCAAGATAACCAAACAAAACTTTTAGTGGATTTCTACTTATTTTATTAAATATCATCTCCACCAAACAGGACAAGCTTGCATGTGTTATAGTTTTGGAGAAAAATGTGTTCATTTCATGTATGCGCAAAATGCCTTTGAAATGGCTTTAAAATGGATTTGGAGCATGGAGACGATTATCTCGGGATTGCAAGATAACCAAACAAAACTTTTAGTGGATTTCTACTTATTTTATTAAATATCATCTCCACCAAACAGAACAAGCTTGCATCTGTTATAGTTTTGGAGAAAAATGTGTTCATTTCATGTATGCGCGAAATGCCTTAAAAATGACTATAAAATGGATTTGGAGCATGGAGACGATTATCTCGGGATTGCAAGATAACCAAACAAAACTTTTAGTGGATTTCTACTTATTTTATTAAATATCATCTCCACCAAACAGGACAAGCTTGCATCTGTTATAGTTTTGGAGAAAAATGTGTTCATTTCATGTATGCGCGAAATGCCTTAAAAATGGCTTTAAAATGGATTTGGAGCATGGAGACGATTATCTCGGGATTGCAAGATAACCAAACAAAACTTTTAGTGTATTTCTACTTATTTTATTAAATATCATCTCCACCAAACAGGACAAGCTTGCATCTGTTATAGTTTTGGAGAAAAATGTGTTCATTTCATGTATGCGCGAAATGCCTTAAAAATGGCTTTAAAATGGATTTGGAGCATGGAGACGATTATCTCGGGATTGCAAGATAACCAAACAAAACTTTTAGTGGATTTCTACTTATTTTATTAAATATCATCTCCACCAAACAGGACAAGCTTGCATGTGTTATAGTTTTGGAGAAAAATGTGTTCATTTCATGTATGCGCAAAATGCCTTTGAAATGGCTTTAAAATGGATTTGGAGCATGGAGACGATTATCTCGGGATTGCAAGATAACCAAACAAAACTTTTAGTGGATCTCTACTTATTTTATTAAATATCATCTCCACCAAACAGGACAAGCTTGCATCTGTTATAGTTTTGGAGAAAAATGTGTTCATTTCATGTATGCGCGAAATGCCTTAAAAATGGCTTTAAAATGGATTTGGAGCATGGAGACGATTATCTCGGGATTGCAAGATAACCAAACAAAACTTTTAGTGGATTTCTACTTATTTTATTAAATATCATCTCCACCAAACAGGACAAGCTTGCATCTGTTATAGTTTTGGAGAAAAATGTGTTCATTTCATGTATGCGCGAAATGCCTTAAAAATGGCTTTAAAATGGATTTGGAGCATGGAGACGATTATCTCGGGATTGCAAGATAACCAAACAAAACTTTTAGTGGATTTCTACTTATTTTATTAAATATCATCTCCACCAAACAGGACAAGCTTGCATCTGTTATAGTTTTGGAGAAAAATGTGTTCATTTCATGTATGCGCGAAATGCCTTAAAAATGGCTTTAAAATTGATTTGGAGCATGGAGACGATTATCTCGGGATTGCAAGATAACCAAACAAAACTTTTAGTGGATTTCTACTTATTTTATTAAATATCATCTCCACCAAACAGGACAAGCTTGCATGTGTTATAGTTTTGGAGAAAAATGTGTTCATTTCATGTATGCGCAAAATGCCTTTGAAATGGCTTTAAAATGGATTTGGAGCCTGGAGACGATTATCTCAGGATGGCAATATAAACAAACGAAACTTTTAGTAGATTTCTACTTATTTTATTAAATATTATCTCCACCAAACAGGACAAGCTTGCATCTGTTATAGTTTTGGAGAAAAATGTGTTCATTTCATGTATGCGCGAAATGCCTTAAAAATGGCTTTAAAATGGATTTGGAGCATGGAGACGATTATCTCGGGATTGCAAGATAACCAAACAAAACTTTTAGTGGATTTCTACTTATTTTATTAAATATCATCTCCACCAAACAGGACAAGCTTGCATCTGTTATAGTTTTGGAGAAAAATGTGTTCATTTCATGTATGCGCGAAATGCCTTAAAAATGGCTTTAAAATGGATTTGGAGCATGGAGACGATTATCTCGGGATTGCAAGATAACCAAACAAAACATTTAGTGGATTTCTACTTATTTTATTAAATATCATCTCCACCAAACAGGACAAGCTTGCATGTGTTATAGTTTTGGAGAAATATGTGTTCATTTCATGTATGCGCAAAATGCCTTTGAAATGGCTTTAAAATGGATTTGGAGCATGGAGACGATTATCTCAGGATGGCAATATAAACAAACGAAACTTTTAGTAGATTTCTACTTATTTTATTAAATATTATCTCCACCAAACAGGACAAGCTTGCATCTGTTATAGTTTTGGAGAAAAATGTGTTCATTTCATGTATGCGCGAAATGCCTTAAAAATGGCTTTAAAATGGATTTGGAGCATGGAGACGATTATCTCGGGATTGCAAGATAACCAAACAAAACTTTTAGTGGATTTCTACTTATTTTATTAAATATCATCTCCACCAAACAGGACAAGCTTGCATCTGTTATAGTTTTGGAGAAAAATGTGTTCATTTCATGTATGCGCGAAATGCCTTAAAAATGGCTTTAAAATGGATTTGGAGCATGGAGACGATTATCTCGGGATTGCAAGATAACCAAACAAAACTTTTAGTGGATTTCTACTTATTTTATTAAATATCATCTCCACCAAACAGGACAAGCTTGCATCTGTTATAGTTTTGGAGAAAAATGTGTTCATTTCATGTATGCGCGAAATGCCTTAAAAATGGCTTTAAAATGGATTTGGAGCATGGAGACGATTATCTCGGGATTGCAATATAACCAAACAAAACGTTTAGTGGATTTCTACTTATTTTATTAAATATCATCTCCACCAAACAGGACAAGCTTGCATCTGTTATAGTTTTGGAGAAAATGTGTTCATTTCATGTATGCGCGAAATGCCTTAAAAATGGCTTTAAAATGGATTTGGAGCATGGAGACGATTATCTCGGGATTGCAAGATAACCAAACAAAACTTTTAGTGGATTTCTACTTATTTTATTAAATATCATCTCCACCAAACAGGACAAGCTTGCATCTGTTATAGTTTTGGAGAAAAATGTGTTCATTTCATGTATGCGCGAAATGCCTTAAAAATGGCTTTAAAATGGATTTGGAGCATGGAGACGATTATCTCGGGATTGCAAGATAACCAAACAAAACTTTTAGTGGATTTCTACTTATTTTATTAAATATCATCTCCACCAAACAGGACAAGCTTGCATCTGTTATAGTTTTGGAGAAAAATGTGTTCATTTCATGTATGCGCGAAATGCCTTAAAAATGGCTTTAAAATGGATTTGGAGCATGGAGACGATTATCTCGGGATTGCAAGATAACCAAACAAAACTTTTAGTGGATTTCTACTTATTTTATTAAATATCATCTCCACCAAACAGGACAAGCTTGCATCTGTTATAGTTTTGGAGAAAAATGTGTTCATTTCATGTATGCGCGAAATGCCTTAAAAATGGCTTTAAAATGGATTTGGAGCATGGAGACGATTATCTCGGGATTGCAAGATAACCAAACAAAACTTTTAGTGGATTTCTACTTATTTTATTAAATATCATCTCCACCAAACAGGACAAGCTTGCATCTGTTATAGTTTTGGAGAAAAATGTGTTCATTTCATGTATGCGCGAAATGCCTTAAAAATGGCTTTAAAATGGATTTGGAGCATGGAGACGATTATCTCGGGATTGCAAGATAACCAAACAAAACTTTTAGTGGATTTCTACTTATTTTATTAAATATCATCTCCACCAAACAGGACAAGCTTGCATCTGTTATAGTTTTGGAGAAAAATGTGTTCATTTCATGTATGCGCGAAATGCCTTAAAAATGGCTTTAAAATGGATTTGGAGCATGGAGACGATTATCTCGGGATTGCAAGATAACCAAACAAAACTTTTAGTGGATTTCTACTTATTTTATTAAATATCATCTCCACCAAACAGGACAAGCTTGCATCTGTTATAGTTTTGGAGAAAAATGTGTTCATTTCATGTATGCGCGAAATGCCTTAAAAATGGCTTTAAAATGGATTTGGAGCATGGAGACGATTATCTCGGGATTGCAAGATAACCAAACAAAACTTTTAGTGGATTTCTACTTATTTTATTAAATATCATCTCCACCAAACAGGACAAGCTTGCATCTGTTATAGTTTTGGAGAAAAATGTGTTCATTTCATGTATGCGCGAAATGCCTTAAAAATGGCTTTAAAATGGATTTGGAGCATGGAGACGATTATCTCGGGATTGCAAGATAACCAAACAAAACTTTTAGTGGATTTCTACTTATTTTATTAAATATCATCTCCACCAAACAGGACAAGCTTGCATCTGTTATAGTTTTGGAGAAAAATGTGTTCATTTCATGTATGCGCGAAATGCCTTAAAAATGGCTTTAAAATGGATTTGGAGCATGGAGACGATTATCTCGGGATTGCAAGATAACCAAACAAAACTTTTAGTGGATTTCTACTTATTTTATTAAATATCATCTCCACCAAACAGGACAAGCTTGCATCTGTTATAGTTTTGGAGAAAAATGTGTTCATTTCATGTATGCGCGAAATGCCTTAAAAATGGCTTTAAAATGGATTTGGAGCATGGAGACGATTATCTCGGGATTGCAAGATAACCAAACAAAACTTTTAGTGGATTTCTACTTATTTTATTAAATATCATCTCCACCAAACAGGACAAGCTTGCATCTGTTATAGTTTTGGAGAAAAATGTGTTCATTTCATGTATGCGCGAAATGCCTTAAAAATGGCTTTAAAATGGATTTGGAGCATGGAGACGATTATCTCGGGATTGCAAGATAACCAAACAAAACTTTTAGTGGATTTCTACTTATTTTATTAAATATCATCTCCACCAAACAGGACAAGCTTGCATCTGTTATAGTTTTGGAGAAAAATGTGTTCATTTCATGTATGCGCGAAATGCCTTAAAAATGGCTTTAAAATGGATTTGGAGCATGGAGACGATTATCTCGGGATTGCAAGATAACCAAACAAAACTTTTAGTGGATTTCTACTTATTTTATTAAATATCATCTCCACCAAACAGGACAAGCTTGCATCTGTTATAGTTTTGGAGAAAAATGTGTTCATTTCATGTATGCGCGAAATGCCTTAAAAATGGCTTTAAAATGGATTTGGAGCATGGAGACGATTATCTCGGGATTGCAAGATAACCAAACAAAACTTTTAGTGGATTTCTACTTATTTTATTAAATATCATCTCCACCAAACAGGACAAGCTTGCATCTGTTATAGTTTTGGAGAAAAATGTGTTCATTTCATGTATGCGCGAAATGCCTTAAAAATGGCTTTAAAATGGATTTGGAGCATGGAGACGATTATCTCGGGATTGCAAGATAACCAAACAAAACTTTTAGTGGATTTCTACTTATTTTATTAAATATCATCTCCACCAAACAGGACAAGCTTGCATCTGTTATAGTTTTGGAGAAAAATGTGTTCATTTCATGTATGCGCGAAATGCCTTAAAAATGGCTTTAAAATGGATTTGGAGCATGGAGACGATTATCTCGGGATTGCAAGATAACCAAACAAAACTTTTAGTGGATTTCTACTTATTTTATTAAATATCATCTCCACCAAACAGGACAAGCTTGCATCTGTTATAGTTTTGGAGAAAAATGTGTTCATTTCATGTATGCGCGAAATGCCTTAAAAATGGCTTTAAAATGGATTTGGAGCATGGAGACGATTATCTCGGGATTGCAAGATAACCAAACAAAACTTTTAGTGGATTTCTACTTATTTTATTAAATATCATCTCCACCAAACAGGACAAGCTTGCATCTGTTATAGTTTTGGAGAAAAATGTGTTCATTTCATGTATGCGCGAAATGCCTTAAAAATGGCTTTAAAATGGATTTGGAGCATGGAGACGATTATCTCGGGATTGCAAGATAACCAAACAAAACTTTTAGTGGATTTCTACTTATTTTATTAAATATCATCTCCACCAAACAGGACAAGCTTGCATCTGTTATAGTTTTGGAGAAAAATGTGTTCATTTCATGTATGCGCGAAATGCCTTAAAAATGGCTTTAAAATGGATTTGGAGCATGGAGACGATTATCTCGGGATTGCAAGATAACCAAACAAAACTTTTAGTGGATTTCTACTTATTTTATTAAATATCATCTCCACCAAACAGGACAAGCTTGCATCTGTTATAGTTTTGGAGAAAAATGTGTTCATTTCATGTATGCGCGAAATGCCTTAAAAATGGCTTTAAAATGGATTTGGAGCATGGAGACGATTATCTCGGGATTGCAAGATAACCAAACAAAACTTTTAGTGGATTTCTACTTATTTTATTAAATATCATCTCCACCAAACAGGACAAGCTTGCATCTGTTATAGTTTTGGAGAAAAATGTGTTCATTTCATGTATGCGCGAAATGCCTTAAAAATGGCTTTAAAATGGATTTGGAGCATGGAGACGATTATCTCGGGATTGCAATATAACCAAACAAAACTTTTAGTGGATTTCTACTTATTTTATTAAATATCATCTCCACCAAACAGGACAAGCTTGCATCTGTTATAGTTTTGGAGAAAAATGTGTTCATTTCATGTATGCGCGAAATGCCTTAAAAATGGCTTTAAAATGGATTTGGAGCATGGAGACGATTATCTCGGGATTGCAAGATAACCAAACAAAACTTTTAGTGGATTTCTACTTATTTTATTAAATATCATCTCCACCAAACAGGACAAGCTTGCATCTGTTATAGTTTTGGAGAAAAATGTGTTCATTTCATGTATGCGCGAAATGCCTTAAAAATGGCTTTAAAATGGATTTGGAGCATGGAGACGATTATCTCGGGATTGCAAGATAACCAAACAAAACTTTTAGTGGATTTCTACTTATTTTATTAAATATCATCTCCACCAAACAGGACAAGCTTGCATCTGTTATAGTTTTGGAGAAAAATGTGTTCATTTCATGTATGCGCGAAATGCCTTAAAAATGGCTTTAAAATGGATTTGGAGCATGGAGACGATTATCTCGGGATTGCAAGATAACCAAACAAAACTTTTAGTGGATTTCTACTTATTTTATTAAATATCATCTCCACCAAACAGGACAAGCTTGCATCTGTTATAGTTTTGGAGAAAAATGTGTTCATTTCATGTATGCGCGAAATGCCTTAAAAATGGCTTTAAAATGGATTTGGAGCATGGAGACGATTATCTCGGGATTGCAAGATAACCAAACAAAACTTTTAGTGGATTTCTACTTATTTTATTAAATATCATCTCCACCAAACAGGACAAGCTTGCATCTGTTATAGTTTTGGAGAAAAATGTGTTCATTTCATGTATGCGCGAAATGCCTTAAAAATGGCTTTAAAATGGATTTGGAGCATGGAGACGATTATCTCGGGATTGCAAGATAACCAAACAAAACTTTTAGTGGATTTCTACTTATTTTATTAAATATCATCTCCACCAAACAGGACAAGCTTGCATCTGTTATAGTTTTGGAGAAAAATGTGTTCATTTCATGTATGCGCGAAATGCCTTAAAAATGGCTTTAAAATGGATTTGGAGCATGGAGACGATTATCTCGGGATTGCAAGATAACCAAACAAAACTTTTAGTGGATTTCTACTTATTTTATTAAATATCATCTCCACCAAACAGGACAAGCTTGCATCTGTTATAGTTTTGGAGAAAAATGTGTTCATTTCATGTATGCGCGAAATGCCTTAAAAATGGCTTTAAAATGGATTTGGAGCATGGAGACGATTATCTCGGGATTGCAAGATAACCAAACAAAACTTTTAGTGGATTTCTACTTATTTTATTAAATATCATCTCCACCAAACAGGACAAGCTTGCATCTGTTATAGTTTTGGAGAAAAATGTGTTCATTTCATGTATGCGCGAAATGCCTTAAAAATGGCTTTAAAATGGATTTGGAGCATGGAGACGATTATCTCGGGATTGCAAGATAACCAAACAAAACTTTTAGTGGATTTCTACTTATTTTATTAAATATCATCTCCACCAAACAGGACAAGCTTGCATCTGTTATAGTTTTGGAGAAAAATGTGTTCATTTCATGTATGCGCGAAATGCCTTAAAAATGGCTTTAAAATGGATTTGGAGCATGGAGACGATTATCTCGGGATTGCAAGATAACCAAACAAAACTTTTAGTGGATTTCTACTTATTTTATTAAATATCATCTCCACCAAACAGGACAAGCTTGCATCTGTTATAGTTTTGGAGAAAAATGTGTTCATTTCATGTATGCGCGAAATGCCTTAAAAATGGCTTTAAAATGGATTTGGAGCATGGAGACGATTATCTCGGGATTGCAAGATAACCAAACAAAACTTTTAGTGGATTTCTACTTATTTTATTAAATATCATCTCCACCAAACAGGACAAGCTTGCATCTGTTATAGTTTTGGAGAAAAATGTGTTCATTTCATGTATGCGCGAAATGCCTTAAAAATGGCTTTAAAATGGATTTGGAGCATGGAGACGATTATCTCGGGATTGCAAGATAACCAAACAAAACTTTTAGTGGATTTCTACTTATTTTATTAAATATCATCTCCACCAAACAGGACAAGCTTGCATCTGTTATAGTTTTGGAGAAAAATGTGTTCATTTCATGTATGCGCGAAATGCCTTAAAAATGGCTTTAAAATGGATTTGGAGCATGGAGACGATTATCTCGGGATTGCAAGATAACCAAACAAAACTTTTAGTGGATTTCTACTTATTTTATTAAATATCATCTCCACCAAACAGGACAAGCTTGCATCTGTTATAGTTTTGGAGAAAAATGTGTTCATTTCATGTATGCGCGAAATGCCTTAAAAATGGCTTTAAAATGGATTTGGAGCATGGAGACGATTATCTCGGGATTGCAAGATAACCAAACAAAACTTTTAGTGGATTTCTACTTATTTTATTAAATATCATCTCCACCAAACAGGACAAGCTTGCATCTGTTATAGTTTTGGAGAAAAATGTGTTCATTTCATGTATGCGCGAAATGCCTTAAAAATGGCTTTAAAATGGATTTGGAGCATGGAGACGATTATCTCGGGATTGCAAGATAACCAAACAAAACTTTTAGTGGATTTCTACTTATTTTATTAAATATCATCTCCACCAAACAGGACAAGCTTGCATCTGTTATAGTTTTGGAGAAAAATGTGTTCATTTCATGTATGCGCGAAATGCCTTAAAAATGGCTTTAAAATGGATTTGGAGCATGGAGACGATTATCTCGGGATTGCAAGATAACCAAACAAAACTTTTAGTGGATTTCTACTTATTTTATTAAATATCATCTCCACCAACAGGACAAGCTTGCATCTGTTATAGTTTTGGAGAAAAATGTGTTCATTTCATGTATGCGCGAAATGCCTTAAAGAATGGATTTGGAGCATGGAGACGATTATCTCGGGATTGCAAGATAACCAAACAAAACTTTTAGTGGATTTCTACTTATTTTATTAAATATCATCTCCACCAAACAGGACAAGCTTGCATCTGTTATAGTTTTGGAGAAAAATGTGTTCATTTCATGTATGCGCGAAATGTCTTACAAATGGCTTTAAAATGGATTTGGAGCATGGAGACGATTATCTCGGGATTGCAAGATAACCAAACAAAACTTTTAGTGGATTTCTACTTATTTTATTAAATATCATCTCCACCAAACAGGACAAGCTTGCATCTGTTATAGTTTTGGAGAAAAATGTGTTCATTTCATGTATGCGTGAAATGCCTTAAAAATGGCTTTAAAATGGATTTGGAGCATGGAGACGATTATCTCGGGATTGCAAGATAACCAAACAAAACTTTTAGTGGATTTCTACTTATTTTATTAAATATCATCTCCACCAAACAGGACAAGCTTGCATCTGTTATAGTTTTGGAGAAAAATGTGTTCATTTCATGTATGCGCGAAATGCCTTAAAATGGATTTGGAGCATGGAGACGATTATCTCGGGATTGCAAGATAACCAAACAAAACTTTTAGTGGATTTCTACTTATTTTATTAAATATCATCTCCACCAAACAGGACAAGCTTGCATCTGTTATAGTTTTGGAGAAAAATGTGTTCATTTCATGTATGCGCGAAATGTCTTACAAATGGCTTTAAAATGGATTTGGAGCATGGAGACGATTATCTCGGGATTGCAAGATAACCAAACAAAACTTTTAGTGGATTTCTACTTATTTTATTAAATATCATCTCCACCAAACAGGACAAGCTTGCATCTGTTATAGTTTTGGAGAAAAATGTGTTCATTTCATGTATGCGTGAAATGCCTTAAAAATGGCTTTAAAATGGATTTGGAGCATGGAGACGATTATCTCGGGATTGCAAGATAACCAAACAAAACTTTTAGTGGATTTCTACTTATTTTATTAAATATCATCTCCACCAAACAGGACAAGCTTGCATCTGTTATAGTTTTGGAGAAAAATGTGTTCATTTCATGTATGCGCGAAATGCCTTAAAATGGATTTGGAGCATGGAGACGATTATCTCGGGATTGCAAGATAACCAAACAAAACTTTTAGTGGATTTCTACTTATTTTATTAAATATCATCTCACCAAACAGGACAAGCTTGCATCTGTTATAGTTTTGGAGAAAAATGTGTTCATTTCATGTAATGCGCGAAATGCCTTACAAATGGCTTTAAAATGGATTTGGAGCATGGAGACGATTATCTCGGGATTGCAAGATAAC